>NC_056699.1:3038991-3076491 GCF_018831695.1 Puntigrus tetrazona
GGAGGGTTTTATTGCTCAAAGGTTGCTTTTTTAAGGCTCAGAAGATCTTAAAGGAGATTTTAAGTATGTTTAATTTAAGGATCACCACCTCTCTGTTGTTTCTTATAAAACGCCTTTAGAGAAATGCAGACACAAATGAGCTGACATTCAGTAAGATCGTGGCTTTTTTTAATTATTATTTATTTATTTTAGTTTTTTTTGCTGCATGGCACCAAGAAAACAGAAGCATGCATTTCCGTTTGCTTTCCATTTCGGACAGAAGCTGCCCGACGCTAAAGAGCTTTCTCTCTCGCTCCTGTCGAGTGTGACATTGTTCTGAATAATCCTGCGTTCGAGGAGCGCGATCATGCAGCAGAAGAAGCGCCAGAAATCTTCTTGTGTGGGTTGTTTCTGTTGCCCGGGGCGTAAGCAAAGGTGCTCTTCGAGAGTTCAGTCAAGGTTGGTTTAGTTTGTGAAAGATGTGCTAAGTTGCTCCGGCGTGTGAGTTTGAGTTTTTTTTTCCATCATTCATTTTCCAAAGCGCTCGTCCTGTGTGTGGGGTATAGTGGGAGGTTTAATATTTACTCGAATGAAGGTGAGGTCGGCGCAGGCGGTCAGCAAACAGCCCACTAAACTCCATCTCCAAGAACAATAAACAATAAAAGTGCACGAAAGCTGAAATGAATTCATTTCCACATCTTCCACGAATGGAAAATACTGGAATATTAGTAAAAGCTGTAAACGCTCGAATTGATTATTCATTCATCCTACGTTACTGGCGTTTCTTCTGTACCCTCTTTAGTCGTCTTTCTAGGTGGCAGATGGCGTGTTGACTTTTGCCGTGTTAGTTCACTGCCGGTGCCAACGAGGCTAATGATGCTGGCCGGACATGCCTGATGTCCGAGAGAAAGGCCGTGCGACGCTGGCGTTAGGGCTAATGTAAATCTGTAGAGACATTGAGCTTTATTTGGATTAGTAGGACAGCGTGCAAATCTAGTTTATGTCCTCGCCAGCAGATTTCCGCGCTTGCTTTCAATACCGGCTTTTGTGAAATAAACAACGATTACAGGAGCGCTGTGTTTTTGAGGTTCACAACAGGACTTCTCCATTGGCTTTTGAATTACTGCAGAAAATGAGCTCTGTGACTGACAAAGTTTCACGATTCATACACGGTTTGTTCTACGTGACAGCCTTTAGAAGGTAAAGAAGTTGCACGACCGTCACCTCAAGCTTTGGAAATCTTTATCGAAAAGACAATTTTCGACGAAAGATCGAGTTAGATTACATTCAGAAGTTGATTATAAATTCAATGAGGCTGTAAAAGCAACTAATGAGTTTACCTGTTCAGCAAGAAAAAAACTACATTATATGCTATAAAATTATGTAATAAAATTGCTATATTCTAAAAGCCATTGGTTGGGGGTTCGTTATAAAATAATAAAATAAATATCAACTAAATAAACATTAACCAAAGAAAATATTAATAACCTTTTGTAATAAATACATACATACATGAATGAATGAATGAATGAATTATTAATAGAAATAACACTTTAACTTTTTGTCAGCTAGGATTTCCTATTTTTTTTTAATAAAAGTAAAATAAATAAAAATCAATAAAAGCTCTGTAGACGTATTTCAAGAAAATCAATGAAAATGACACAAACACAAAAATGTATTATTTACTAAACCTTAGAAAACCGTTTAAATAAAAACTAATTCATAGTAAAAATCACTTTTTTCAATCTAAATGCTTTTAATCTAAGTGACATAAAAATATGTTGAGCTTAACCACAGACCACAGACATTATTTATGTTGCATTATATATATATATATATATATATATATATATATATATATATATATATATATATATATATATATATATATAAGTTATATATAACTTTTCGATGCATAATTCTAAAAAGAACAGCATCGAGACTAAAGTCCCATAGACTTTAAAGGTTCTTAATGGAACGTTCAATACCAATAAAGAGGCTTTATTTTAAGAGAGTGCCGCTTAGAGAAATCCTTCTTTGCGGTAAGTCCCAGTTAAGACCTGGGAAGTTGTGTAGTTTCAGTCGGTTGTCTTCCTGTTCGCTTCGGGCCCTTATTAACTCCTCGTGTCACTTCTCGCACCTTCTCAGCCCTTCTCTGACATTTGACAGGAAGGAGAAGAGCAGAAGGAGGTGCCACATCTCCGCTGATCTGATTATCTCATATCCATGCCTGCACTCGCAAGCTGCTGGGATCCTTCAGTGTGTGTTGGGCTTGATTCCGGTGCCAGGTTGGATCGGGCCTACTGTCATAATAACTGCGGATTAGATCCATCTGCTGACAGGAATGTTCTTTTTGTCGCGCCAAGAGCGCCACATTAGAGCGGCTCTGAGCTCGCGGCGTTGCGTGGCATCTCTTAACACCCTTCAAGGTTAATTCCTAAAACCATTGGTCATATATTTTCATTCCCAGATGCGGCTGACGAGTCTCAGGATTTGTTCGGCGAGATTTCCCACGGGTCGCTTTACCCTGGCCACGCGGTTCAACGCTGAATGAGAAATCAAATGTGCCAGGCTTAAAACGGAACACAATGTACCCAACAGGATTTCTGTGCAGTCGCTCAAAGGCATTTTATCTTCTCGCTGTGCACGCAGCACTGTGTGTTATTGTCCGTTACGGTTTTTTTTTTTTTATTCGCAGGACTCCCCGTTTCGGATTTATGCCGAAGGCGTCTCCTTAGGATCGAGGAGGCGCTTTTCTTCACAACGGCGACACGCTGATATAATGATATCATTGTGCGCTCGGGATTTGAAACCCTCTTGAGGAAAAAATGTCAGGTTTATGCACTAAAGATAATGACGCAAATGCACTGAATTGCATTGGAACACATGTAAATGAATGAAGCGTGACTGAACTCTATAGGTTTTTGCGTATACGTCGACTGATGTGAATTAACAAGCGTTTAACGGTCTGTTCAGAGGCTCGGGAGAGAATGCACAAAGACAAGCGAATCCACTGGTGCTTTCTGAAAGCTGATTTGTTGTATTCCTGCTTGATTTCCAGCCGACCTGGCTCTTTTCAGAGCCACAGAGCGGGGTAGGGTTGCACCAGCCATTTGTAAGTTCTTACTTAAAGTAGAACTACATTACGCGGTTGCATCAGTTGTTCATAAGGCAGGACATAGCTGGTAGTGTCCAGAAAGTAACGTGTAGTCGCATAATATGACATGCACCCTAAATCATACAAAAAATTATCTACATATACGCATGCGAAACTTGTTTAAATGGTATGCATTTTTTATTTATCCTTCATTCTAACCTGTTTCGCGTCACATGCACTGCAAGTTTTCATTTAAAACTATACAATGATAGAAGAGGGGTTGTTGAATATGCGCTGAAAAAGAAACAAAGTGTGTTTTTTCACACCGTTCTCTCTCTTAGGTGTAAAAGTCAATATATGATTGAAGCTAGTTGGGTAAAAGAAAAGCATATTAACGCAGTTCACTCAGTCTGCTATTTTATTTCAACCAGATGCATCCGTAAATATTTAGTTTATATGTAGAGCTACGTTTCAACTAAGTGTAATGGTGCAACGAAGAAATATTTAGTAGTGCGTAATTTGCCAAATTACGTCAAAACCAAGTTAAGTTGTAACTTACGTGCAGCTATTGCAACCGGCTCCAGATCTTTAGACATTAGAGTTGAAGCTATTAATTGAATGTTTAATTTAATCTGATTTGAACGTTGAACCTAAATCATTTTATTAAGGCATTTTTTTTTTTTATTTGTATTTTTATTTTAGAATTTCATATTTAATTCAGTGCTAATCACCTGCTTTAGTTGTAATTGTTTGTGAAATATACTAGGAAACCTGTAAAGTAGAAGCAGATGTAACCTTTAACAACAAAGGCACGTTTTAAAGGTGTTACTATAAGAGCATTTAAGTGGCAAATAAATCTGGGTATCATCAGCGTAACAGTGAAAACAAGACACCAAAAGGGAAGAAAAGAGAGAGAAAAGTGAGAGAGTCGGTGCTAGTATAGAGCCCTGTGGGACCCCCTATTAGGATTAGGATCAGGTGACATGGGTGCCTACTCGAACCGAGACCCTCCGGCCCTTTAAATAGGAACTAAACCATCTTACAACGATTCCCGTCAAACCCACATAGGACAATGAGAATATTATGTTTTATATATCAAATCTAACAGCATTACTATCACCCTGATCAGTTATCATATAGCTATCATTGATAACTGACTCTACTATTAAAAGTTCTGAATCCTGACTGAAATGCATCATAGATAGTTTTTGAATAAAAGAGTTTAATTGAAGTTGAACAACTTTTTGGAGAAACTTTTAGAAAATTAGAGATACTGCAGGTAGCAGTGCATGTTTGAGATCAGCTGGCATGGTCCCCAGACTAAGGGATTTGTTGACAATGACTAGCAGACTGCGTCCCAATGTCTCAGATAGTCGTTTCAAGATAAAGTAAAGAATGATATCAAATGAGCAAACGGTAGGTTTTAGTTGAGCAATAGTTTCTTACAGAGCAGACAATGAGGTGGGTTCAAGCTCACTCCAGGTGGGAGCTAATGTTATAACAGACTGTGATCTTTGATTGGCGATCTATTTTAGAAAAAAGGAACATTTTCTGATGTTAAGGACGGGGATACTGTATCACGGTTTGCATGAGGATTTGAGAAAAGAGAGCCTTAGGCTTATGACAATTTTGATTTATGATGTCAGAAAAAATATTTGATTTTAGCGGCCTTTAGCTGCGTTTTAAACATTCGCCAATGCGGCCTGCGATACTTCATAATCATCTTGAAGTTTGAATTTCTTCGGTTTTCGTCAGCTTGCCTACAATTCCGGCGAAGAGAAAGAGTATGATTGTTTAACCAGGGCGTAAGTTTGGGGCGACGCCGGGCGCAATTCAAATCTGCTGCTGAATTCAAATCTGTGTCCACGAGCTGGAGCTGAGCCAGAGTTGGTAGCTGCAGCGCTACGCGTTATAACCAATCCCGATGATTTTCTTCAACTTATGAATATAATGGCCAATAGGCGCTCAGATGAGTCATTGCTGAAGCTATATACATATATACATATACATATATATATATGCTTTTTTGTGAGAAAGTGAAAATCTTGCAGCAAATGTAAAGTCTATTAACATCTATTAATGTAATTGCTTTCATGACTTTTGTCTACATTGCTAATCACATAATACCTTACTGACTATCAATAAGGAGCAAATTAGAAGTTTATTGAGGCAAAAGTCATATTAAATAGTTTGTTTGTGGTGAAAATTGGACCTTAAAATGAAGTGTATATATATGGGTGTATATATGTATATATATAGGGTGGCTGTTATTAACCATTGTATTAGTTGGTTTAGACTCCTGATTGTTTTTTTATGAAGACTGAAAACAGTAATGAAATGTTGAAATGTTGAAGTTGTTCTGGTGTCCGTGTATTCCTCGTATGTTGTCGAATCGGGCCTGTTTTGGCCGTCGGCCTGAGAGGAAAATCTCAGCTCGAGGGATTTGCCGATCGTGACCGGCTGCTGTGAAGAAGAAGGATTTTGCAGGAATCGACTGCTATTGTGGAAATGCAGAGCTCATAAATGACTCGGGGGTCTCACTGTCCTCTGGAAATCTCGGCTGCTGATCAAGCTTACCCCGTGTTTCATTCTTCACGGCTTTGCTCGATTCCTGGGCTTTTCAGATTGATTTGCGACAGGGATATCAGAGCATCACGAGGAAGCCTGCTCGACTTCGATGAAAAATGCGTTGTTTTGCATGCTTTCGAAACACGGGGATGACCTGGTTTGTGCTTCCGCATATCATATCTGGCGTGTTGAGCCTCGTTTATCTGCTCTGTCACTGCCAGGCGTTTCTTCTGCATGACAGGTTTGTCAAAGCTGAGATACATTGGTGGTGGAAATATGTAGCGGGCAAACATTTTATTGCTCACAGGTTACTCTTTAATATCTCCACGCTATGGGTACATGAGCATGACTCTGGAATAAATCATTTTGTTGACCTCAAGTGCCTACGATCTATGCTATTTATTGGCTTGAGGAATTTCATTACTTTTATACATCGGCGCACTTGGACAGCTCCATTTTAAAGATATGCGACTGGCGATGTTTTTAAAAGCAGAAGTCCGAATGAAAAAACGTATTCGAAAGATGTCTTTTATGTTCGCCGAGGCTGTGTTTATTCGGCAGAGTGAGAACAGTAAAATTGTGAAATATTATTATGCATCAAAATGGCTGATTTCTACGAAAATATGCGTTAAATGTAATTTATTGTTGTGAATTAGTCTTCAGCGTCACGTCATCCTTCAGAAATAATTGCTGCTCTGGAAACATTTCTGATTATCATCTATGTTGAAAACAGTTGCTCTGCTTCATATGAGTCGTTTTATTTATTTATGTATTAATTAATTCATTGGTTAATTAATTAATTAGTTGATTTATTTTAATGACCAACTTAGGAACCTACATTTTTAACTGTAATGTCTGATTTAAACAACATTTATCCAGTTTTCTGAATGTTTAATTTAGACATTGGTGTTTCTTCATTTACAACACTATTGTGAATTAATCTTTTTTTTTTTTTTTTGGTATACAATTTTAGAGACTTGTGTACACATAAAAAAATTAAAAATCAATTAATGACATCAATAAATCAAATCACATGTGAAAAATATTTTTTATGAGAAGTTGTATTTTTTTTCTGATTTTAAAATATTGTATAATGGAGATTAAGTCAGAAAAAAAACCTCTTTAAATAAAATTAGAAAAAAAATTAAGGACAATCTGAAAGGTCTGGAAGGACAAAAAAGCTTAAAAAATATAATTGAATAAGCAAACCTTATGTGAAGATAAATAAATTAAAAAAATGATAAATTAATATCTGAAAGAGCAAGCACAACTTTCACTTTTCTGCACTGTTAAAATTAAGAAAAAATGGCTTGCAAACATTGCAAGTTCTGTTCATGCAGAGTTAGTCCTTTAACCTTTTGATATGCACTCTTCAGTCTCAATATCCTGCTATCCCTTGTTCAAAGTCCCATGTGCAACTAGACAGTCGTGTCTCTGTGTATTCTGCGTGAAGCTAATGGCTGATTAGGAAAGGCGCGTAGAAGCTGTCAGCTCACGGTGCGAGCGAGTCTCGCTGTGATGTAATTGCAGACACACTGCGTTCAAAGCCCTCCTGCGCTCGGCGTTTGATGTGGGAGTGTAAAACGGGCCGCGTCAGAGCAGCTCCGTTTGATCCTCTCCTGCACAGTCTTCCAGAAACACTTGTAGCTCTGCAGCGGGAGAGGAAGGGTGTCTGGAGCATCACAGGCGAGCGGAATGATGAAGACGCCAAGAGTTTATCCCCGGATCCGGAGGTGTGACGCGCAGATGATCCTCCGCTTGTTCTTTCAATTACGGCCCGACGGTGGAGTCGTGTAAAGCAAAGATTTTGAAGGGTAAATAAGCGGAGCTTGACAGGATACATGTGTTTGAAACGTTAGCGAAGTTCACTGAAAACTAGCTGCCGCACTCAGAGAAAGGAGAAGCAGGGACTAGCTGAAAGCAAGAAGCGCTGCTGATGTGAGAATAAATGGAGGCGTAAGATTGCTAGTGTACTGCATATTGTACGCTGCCTACGCTTTTCACGTTCACTAATCCGGGAAATAAAGTGGTTATTGCACCTTTTTTAGTCTTGTGTAAAACTAGGAAAACTTTTGCCACTTTAATTATGTACTGAGTTATGAAAATAATGGGTCCCACTTTATATTTTGTCCCTAATTAGCTCTTCATTATACATTTCAGTTTAATTACATTTACAGGATTCCGTTTCATGTTTGTTTAACATTTAGCAATTTTGTTATATGCTTTATTTATTCGTTTCATTCCATTCACTTTTTTAAATTAATTTTATTTCTTCCGCCTAACATCATTAAGCTTAAATGATTTTCGTACTTTGCGTTAATAAGTTACCGTTAATAATAACAGCACTTAACAGTAAACGGAAGCTAAAATAAAAATCCATTAATCAACGAATGCAATTGTTTAACTTAAGAATTAATGCAGGTCAGTTTTTTAATTCCATAATGTCAATTATTACATTTACAATTAAAATTCTTATTTAATACATCTCAGTAAAAAAAAAAAATATATATATATATATATATATATATATATATATATATATATATATATATATATATATATATATTTTTTTTATTTTTTTATTTATTTATTTATTATTATTATTTTTTATATATATATTTAAATTAAGAAATTAAGAAAGATTTACATTAAATTAAATTAAGTAAGATTAACGTTTCACTTTGAAGCAGAAGATCTAACTGAGCACACATTTGTTGCATATTCCTTTTTTTCTCTCCAGATTTTCAGATTTTCGCTCTTAGGCTTTAACGTGTGACCTGACACGTGCTACAGCTGTAGTTATAAAACAACACTGTCAGGTGTATTCAGCGCAATCAGCACATGTCCTTTTGGATCTGAGCGAGAAACTGCGTTTCCAGTTGGCCGTGTGCCTCCTTTTCAGCGAGGCCTTGACCTTCAGAGAACCTCCTCCGCGTGATGGACAGAAGATGGCTGGCGTACAAGCTCTGAGTCAAGTGTACAGATAGAGAATGACACGCAATTATCAGAGACGGCTGCAAGTAGATATATGTCTGCCCTGAAGGCTAGCTGATGTGAGAATGCTGTCGCTCGAAGGTCCGTCAACAAGTGTCTGTGAATGTAACACCCTCGCGCTCATATTGACGTTGAAAATGGACGGGCATTGAGCGCATGCGATGCTTTCGTGAATATCTCACCCCAGTGAGCTTTAAACGACGCGTTTGACCTGTTGTCAATGCGGTTCTTCATTCTGAAAACCACTTAAAGTGTGGCTCAGACCCTTTCAAAACCCTGCTGAGGTCCTTTCATATATTACGAGTGCATGGTACAGGCTCCTTGTAGAATATGTTTCTACCAGCTTCTCAATTTCTTCCCGCAGCCCGCGAAACAACTCTCCAATGCTATGCAGCGTGGTCAGGACTAACTATTTTAATTTCTCCTGCAGGTCAATATATCTCCAGGTTGCAGTAAAGCACTGACTAAAATGCTGTACTGTCCGTACTGTGGAGGAATGCCAGGCCTCAAACCCTGCTCCAACTACTGCCAGAACGTCATGCGGGGCTGCCTGGCCAACCAAGCCGACCTGGACCCCGAGTGGAACCTCTTCATCGGTAAGAGACGCTTCTGTTTTCAAATATAGATTCCTCCGTTTGGATTGCTGCCCTTCTCTAAGAAATGATTTCTGGTATTCACATATTTTGGCTTCAAATTCATAGTTTAAATATAAACAGGTAATCGGCTCTGTTGTTGTCTTTTGCCTGCTTTCACAAATAGTGTCTGGTCTTATTATGAATGATTTATGAATGCACACCATTTATTTATTTATTTATTATGTATGTATTTATTTATTTAATTAATTTTAATTGTTATTTAAGAATATACATATTTATGCATTTGACAGACACTTTTTAAATTCATTTTTTTTATTATTATTATTATTATTATATTTTTTATTATTATTATTTTAAATCTGAACTTATACACTTATATCAGTTAGTCAATCTATTATTTGTATTATTTTTTTTTTTATTTGTTGATTTTTTTAATTTGCTTCCATTCTCAGTGTTTTTTGTAAAATTATTTAGTACATTTGTAATTATATTAGTCCTTTAAATTGTTTAAATGATTTTGTTTTGACTGCATATATATATATATATATATATATATATATATATATATATATATATATATATATATATATAACCAAAATGCGTTCTTGTTTTGGGACAACTTTGATTAACTTTTTTGATCCACTTCAAATGATGACTAGTATACATGTAAGGAATAATTGGTGACAAGCCGTTAAAATATTAGAGAAATAATCATCAAATATTTGGCTCATACTCATCGATCACAAGCTATATTTCAAGGTTTTTGTACTTAAAGCTATTGTTGTGAGTACAATTATTTCTCATCCAATGCCAATGTTGTTGATTTTTGACCTTGTAATGGGGGCTTGAGACATTAACTAATGAAGTTAGCTAGGAAAGTAAGTTTGTGTTTGTGAGAGAGAGAGAGAGAGAGAGAGAGAGAGAGAGAGTCAAAAGTCTTTGGCTGTTGTCTAATAGTGAAGTTAATTTTCCTTACAAATAGAGCTGTTGTTAGAAGCTTGTGAGAAGTCATGTTTTTAAGTTGATGTTACGGATAGGATGGCTTTCTGTACATAATAAAGCATAATGTTGTGGCAAAAACATGGAAATTATTTGTTGTCTTTACCATGTTCATCACTATCTTTATTAGTTCAGAGTCAAGATTCAAGCATTCAGCTGCCCGTGTTATGTATCTATCGTTGCACGGTATAGTACTGATGAGTGGTCCAATCAAAAAAAAGTGTTATTTTTTGCTCCGGTAGATTTAGATTGCAGTGCATCGCAATCTTTAGCCAACTCTCGGGTTGCGAATGTCGTTTCATGTCGTTTCAGAGCTTTGGAAATGCAAACGCGAGAGCTTGCTTGATTTCAGAAACGCTGCTAATTGCTTTAATGCATTTCCATTGATGGCACATAAATATGGTTTGACTGACGGTTCGTCTTGATTCACTTGACCTTTAGGCACCATCTTTAGCAGCTTAATGCCGTCCACCCGCAGAGACGAGATATGCTCAATGCAACGTGAAAATGCATGCGTTGAATAACTATTGAAATGGTGAGTAATGCATTTAATGCATGGTGTTTTTTAGGCTAAGCGTCCTGATGTGGCGCGCATTCGGTTTGCCTTTCTCGTTTTGTATTTTTCAGAGCTCATTTATCGCGCTATGGATTTTGAATCAGTATTTCGCTCCCCCGCTGAGAGATATCGACTGGCTTTACGGTGCCGCAGTTCGATTAGCAAAAGAGGGTAATTCATTTTGTTTTGAATATTTCTAGAAAGCTGGTTGTTGTCTGAAACAGGCAGGCTTTGTGGGACGGGCAGTCGTAGGGACTGACCTTTGCTCCGTGTGGCATACGTGGCATTTACCCGCGGTCTCTGTTGATGTGCCCTTCTCACCTGCATTGATTGGCAGGCCCGTGAAGACATTCAGACGGCGTCTCGCGCGGCCCTGGCCTCATTCACCGCATCGATTGCAGGAATTGTGTGGTTTACCAAACTTTCACAGAAGCAGCCTGGGAAGGCCTTTTGGAAATGGGCAGTATCGAGCCGATCGCGTCGGCCGACGTGTGTTTTTTAAGGGAACACGCCGATAACACTAACTCAAGGGCGTATATTTATATATGTGCGTGTGATATGGGTTAATGTAGTGTAATTATAGAGATTCCCAGAGGAAAAGCTGCTCTTTTACGCATGCTTCTGTTCAGATCCTGTGCTATGAAAATGCACGTTAATGGATTGCAGCTCAGAGAAACGTTCACGTTGAGGACCCCGGTTTTTGATTGCAGACGTCTCTTTTGAATTTTTGGTAGATATTACCAGTGGAAAATTAAACAATAAAAATTGCTAGATGGCATAGAGACATTTCTTTCATTTCGCCTTGAATAGACGAAAAAATTAATAAATTATTAAATTAATTAATTAATAAATAATAATAATAAAAACCTTAGTTTGGAAAAAATGTAAAAAAATGTATTTAATGGTACTTAAATTGTACAAGACTTACAGTACTACATACAGTGTATAGACTATAAATAAAATGAGAACCATATACAATATTATTATTAATCGTTTATTAATATTTTAGCTAGTTGTAAAGCAACATTTCATTACTTTACCTTAATGTAGCAAAATAACTAAAATGGAAATAAGAAAGTAGTTTCTCAATGTGTTTATTTTTTTGCATTTACTTTTATATTTTTGTAATAATTCTGTTTAATGTTGTGTATTGATATATATATATATATATATATATATATATATATATTATTATTTTTTTTGTATAATTTTTTTGTGAGTTATGCTTTTCATCAAAAATGATACACATGAACAACTGTGAATAGAAAATGTGCAATTAACAAATAAAATCTAATAGTAAACTTGTGATTGCATAACTGAAGTGGATATAGTTTTGAAACAGATCTGTTTTAAGTTATATATAAATATATATATATATATATATATATATATATATATATATATATATATATATATATATATATATATGCAATAGATGCATGTTGATGTTACATATTCATGCATCTTGTATTAAAACAACTTTGTTTGCGTACCTCATGCTATGAATCTTTCATTTGCTAATTGCGGTTCGTTAGCGCTCCTCTGAGAAATAATCATATTTTGCGACATATTTTTTTTGGTCAGCAATTAAAGGTACCTACTGCGACGAGCTAAAGTTTCCCGGCAGGGTGTGAGTCCGCTGAACAAATGTAAGCGGTGTGAGGAATTAATAATCTGCGTTATTAATTTTCTCATGAAGCCGCAGGGGTTTGCATTCATCTCAATTGGAGAGACCGCAGGAGACGTTCTGCCACCATTAGCCTCGAGCTGCAAAAAAACAAAAAAAGAGTCGAGCGATCGCTGATCACGCTGTTTGGGAAGAACACATTTCATCAGAGCCAATGAGTTAGGGTTTCACAGGAAATGAGAAACATCAGGCCGCCGGTTTATTCTTATCCTGATGAATACGCCACCTCTGGTCTGGGGTCAGACGGCCGAGGAAGTATCATTTCAGCTCCGTCCTATGAGCATTCGTCTCTTTTGGCTTCTGAGGCTCAATTATACCGCATGACGTCTGAAAGGTTTCGTGTGCGCAAGGACGCTTTCACTGCGGAAAGGGTTTTGTTTACTGTCGCACGTTAGATCCTGAACTTGCATGGACACGGTGCATGAATTATACAGTGTTCGGCTCCAGACCCTGCGCGGTGCATTATGGAGATCTCTAGTCAAACTCTACGGAGTCAGTCTATGTGGGATGACGTGCTTTTCTTTTTTTGTCAGCTGAGATGCATTTTTCGAGGGGTTTGTACCACAAAGGCGTAAGTGACATATCAACAACTTTACAGAAGAGCACAATTTGTTTTTTTTTGTCGTAGTTTGATCTGACTTTGTGTTTTTTTTATAATACACTCATGGATGACAGTACTTTTGCCTCATTAAGAGCTCTAATTTGATAGGGCATAATATATATATGCATAATATTGAATATATATATTCAAATTCAAATATATTAAAATTTTTAACATTTTCTTTGTCACATACACATACATACATGACATGCAATTAAATGCTTTATATATATATAATATATATAAATGCCACTGAAAACAAATAATGATGAGCAGCTTAAAAAGGCCTGGCTTGGTTTGCATAAATGACTTTTTGTGACGAATCTGAGTGAATATCTGTGCAATGCATTCAAAAGCTTTTAATCTGATCATGTGTCACCGAATTAAATTAAATTATAACTCGAATGAATGAATAAATAAATATAAATAAACTTGAAATAAATGAAATTACATTTTATAACTTGTTGAATGAATGCAACAAACACAAAACAAATTAATAAACTTTTGAACTGTTAAAATAAAAAAAAAAAACTAATTCAAACTATTGATAAAAACAGGTTCAAGCGCCTCGTATTGAAAGTGTCGCATGTAATAAAGCACCTTTCTTCCTCCACCTTATATAGGATCTTCTTCTGAAAAGCAAAATGTTGTGTAGAAAGAAATTTCACCCAGAAATTGCTAGTAATTTTACAACTGTGTATGTCAAGAAAATGGCAACATATTGAATTAAATGCGGAATTTTAAGTAAAGTTAGAATTTAATTAATCTCAGCTAGTTTCCTAGAAAGCATGTATTATTATCATTTAGTTTTTCAAAAAATAACATACTAATATAAAAAATAATATAAATAAATAATAATAAATATATATATATATATATATATATATATATATATATATATATATATATATATATATATTATATATATATATATATATATATATATATATATATATATATATATATATATATATATATATATATATATTATATAAACATTATTATGGTAATTTGTTGTGTTAAAATAGAAAATAGAAAATAATTAGAATTTTTTTTTTTTTTTTTAAATAATAGTTTTTTTATATATGGTATCTGGTTATGGGGGAAAATGTTTAAGCCAAAATCATCATCTTATTCACTTTGTTTTGCATGCTTTGCTTTATTGCAACATTTTCCAGCATGAGAAGGGTTATTTCTAAAGCACCTTTCGCTCAAGCAGCGCTGCAGGGACACCGAAAGATCAGACGCGAGAACAATACACAAAGCATTTGATGCTAAAACACTTCCATTAGAGTAAAAACGAGCGCTTTGCCGTCTTTGAAGCGCTGGCATTGCTCGGCAGCTACTGAAACGTGAGATAAAAAAAATTTCATTTTAATGAAGGTGTAGTAGAAAAACGTTGCATAACGTCTTAAGACAAACAAAACATGCAAGTCTTAATCTTAAAGTGCGGTAATTGCGGTTGTAATCCGTGTAGAACTCGTATGAGTTTTTGATGATAATCCCTCCTTGACCTCGTGGAAAGGTCCCGCTGTTATATAATCACATCAACAGCAAACTCCATGTAAGCCACGCTGATTAAATGCATAGATTTGCCGGGCGGTATCGATCCTCGAGGGGAAATTCAGGAAGGAACACTTTGACCTGAATGCGATATGAACATGGCCTTAAATGAGGTGAATACGGCTGTACAGTAGGTGCTGCTGAGCAAAATATGATCATTTTAGTTATTAAAGAGACGCATACACTCCGGTGTAGTCTGTTTAGGGTTTCCAAGAGAAAGAGCGCATTTATTGACATGCATTGATTTGCGTTGTGGGAGGCAGGAACACGCATGTGAAGAGATTCATATTTTTATCAAGCGTGCGTTAAATATGTTACGTTACGAAAGGTTGCTATTTCGAAAAATGCTGTTATTTTTTTAGCTTTCTACTCGTCTGTGAATCCCGAAGGGGGAAAGAAAACAATGGTTTCAACAAAAATACAAATCAGCAATATTGATAATAAGTTTCGTATCAAGAAAGACACTGAAGACTGGAGTAACGATGCTGGAAATTCAGCTTTGATCACAGGGGTAAAGATAACGTTTTACAGTGTATTCGCTTTTTACTGTATTTTTTAATCAAACGAATGCAGCCTCGGCGAGCAGAAGGGTCTTCTTTTTAAAAACGGTAACAATTCAAGCCGTGAATACACAAGCGCGCACTAAAATCGAATAAATATTCTATACGTCTAGTTATATATGCGTACAGTTTCTCTGAGAGCAGCTGAAGCAAATGTTTAATAAGCTGTGGTGTGTGGGGGAAGTTTGGGATGTGATTAGGGATTTGTTGAATGTGTGACTGATGCTGGACGCGTCTGTGTGGATGAATGACGCGGCCACACACACACACACACACACACACACACACACAGGCACGCACACACACACACACACACACACACACACACACACACACACACACACACACACACACACACACACACACGCACACACACACACACACACACACACACACACACACACACACACACACACGTTGGTATTTGTGGTTTATGAGGACTCTCCGCAGCCGTAATGGTTTTTATACTATAAAAACTGTATGTGCCATTACCCTACACCCCTTACAGGAAACTTTATGCAGTTTTAGATTTAAATAAACACAATTTAATATGTTTTTAAAGCCTTTTGTATTACGGGGACATTGGCTGTGTTCTCATAAACCACCTTAAAAGTGTAATAACTCATACCCATGTCATTAAACATATGTCCGTCCTCATAAACCCCACACACACACACACACACACACACACACACACACACACACACACACACACACACACACACACACACACACACACACACACACACACACAGGCACGCGCACACACACACACACACACACACACACACACACACACACACACACACACACACACACACACACACACACACATACACAGGCACACACACACACACACACACACACACGCACGCTAGGCTACATATGAAGGGCTGTTAGGTGTGTAATGTGAAGAGCTCTACAGTGATGTTCTCAAAGACTGAAGCACACTACACTCACGCTCTCGGCCGACAAGACAAGAGAGAAACACCGTCATTCACCTCAGATCACCTTGTGCTGAAATCATGCTTTCGATGTATGCATGTTATTAGTTTGTGCATGTTATCAGTTTCAAAATGCTTCTTTATTGCTGTAATCTATTCAACATTAAATTGGGTATAATAGATATGACAACATAAAATATTATGCATTTAAATTGCAGTAATAAAAGTCACACGAGGACATTTTTGTTCATTATTATCGTTAATGTGTGTGCCGTCAAACGAACGGTCGCAAATAAGTCACATCCAAAAAGGTTTTGTGTTATAAAAGGTATTACTGGCATGTGTGCCCCGTGTGGAAATTGTTTTATTAATTGTAAAAATACAAAAAAAGATTTTTATTTTTATATTTATTCTATTTTTCTATATTAATTCATTAATTATATTACTTTGTAAGTGTCATATTTGGCACTTGGCAATACAGAAAAATAGTAATCACTGAATATATATATATATATATATATATATATATATATATATATATATATATATATATATATATATATATATATATATATATATATATATATATATATATATATATATATATATATATATATATATATACATATATATATATATATATATATATATATATATATATATATATATATATATATATATATATATATATATATATATATATATATATATATATATATATATATATATATATATATATATATATATATATATATATATATATATATATATATATATATATATATATATATATATATATATATATATATATATATATATATATATATATATATATATATATATATATATATATATATATATATATATATATATATATAATATATTTTATAATATTATATTATAATAATAATTTAATATTATATACTTCATTGTATCGTGTATTTTCCATTAAGGTGAATGATATTTGTTTAGATGGTTTTTCTTGAATTGTATTCGATGCGTTTAGAGTTTGGTGAAATGTGATCAGGGTTAGTCGCTGACAGCTTTCATGATGAGTTAGTGTCATTGAGCTCAATGTGTTGAGGTCAGTGAAGGATGTAGGAGTCATTATATGCTGGACTTCTGCTTATGAATGCCAGAGTAACATCACTCACATGCTTTCGTGATAAACAACCTCTGCCTGCTTTTATGACCAGCACATCATTATCATTTTTCTCGTCAGCACCTTGTTGAGATACAGTGTCAGAAAAAAGGTGCCGTGGTTATAATAAATGCCCGGCCGCGTGGACGTACGCCGTAGCTTAAGGCTACGCTCTGTTTGTTTGTTTTTACACTAAATTAATATTAATATAGACGTGCAAATACAAGTTAATATTTTCAAACATTTTTATTTTGGATGCAAACCATTAGACAGCGCTAATAAAAATACATCTAATTACATTTAGATTTTATGCTGTTGTCCATATACCAAGTATTGTATTTATTTATTTATTTATTTATTTATTCTATTTATTTATATATTCATTTTTATAATATATATATTTTTTTGTGCAAGGGCATTAAGCAATTGTTGTTTAATTAATAATTATATTATTTTTTAAATTATATTTATGTTTTTTAGTGCTAAAACATTATATTATATTATATTATATTATATTATATTATATTATATTATATTATATTATATTATATTATCTTATATTATATTATATTATATTATATTATATTATATTATGTTATATTATGTTATGTTATGTTATATTATGTTATATTATATTATGTCATGTTATATTATATTATATTAAATTATATCATGTTATATTATATCATGTTATGTTATGTTATGTTATGTTATGTTATGTCATGTTATGTTATGTTATATTATATTATATTATATTTTATATTATGTGTTTTGATGTATTGCATGCTTCTTTGCATTAATCAGTGCATACTAAACATGAATCCTGTCTTTATATAACGCTGACACCGCGATACCATCCTGTCTCGGTATCGGATTTTCTTTCATGCATCGGGCTAATTACAAAGGCTAATTAAGATTTAGGCCTGTGTTGTCCTTTGGTGAGTCCTTTGTCACCACAATGTAAGTGATCTGCATTGATTTTATTTGCTCATTTCTTTTTAATTGCATGGCTTTGTCTCCATGCGAAATAGGAGCCTGCTGCAACCTCACAATTCATGAAAATGTAAGTCAATATTATTCACTTCCCTTTCATGAGGTGTCCTTGTGCATAAGAGAGAAATTAAGAGTGAACTGCAGTGCATTTTTAGAAAGGCTCAAATGGAAAGAACGAACAATTTAAAAGGACCTCGCGTCAACAAGCATTGTATTATATGATATGATATGATTATATATTATATTATAATAATATTGTAATACTTGACTTTTTTTGTAATAATGTATAAAATATAAATAATGTTATGAACATCGATTTCATTAAGCAGTTTATTATATGTTGTTTGTGCTCTATTATATTGCGTTATATTGTCATTTTCATTTTTTGTACTATTAAAATATAGGGTTATATTATTTTTGTTCTGCATGCATGACATTAAGCAGGGTGTTTTGATTGTTTTTTATACTTTTTGCTATTTTTATAAAAACAGTATACTAAACGTTTAAACAATATATTATATTATATTATATTATATTATATATTTTTTACTTTATATTAAATGTTGTATATAAATGCATCTGCTCTGGCTTTGTTACAAATTATTTATTTATTCATTTATTCATTTTTGAATAGAAATATATATTTGCGTGATAAAAGGTTAAAGTTTTGCGTGCCGTCTGTCACTCTGCGTTTAGCGTTCAGAAATCTCCTCCAAATGCATCCGATGGCGTTGCGTAACTCCCCAGAGTTGTGCAACACTTTCTAATGTGCTTTTCTTCAAATGAACAGTTTTTTTTGGTTTTTTTTATCTCTGGCTTAAGTATGAAGTTAGTCGTGGATCAGATGTTCTTATGTGATTTGAGATAGCGAATGTAAATGCGCAGTGCCGCTGTCAGACTTTTGAATGCTGGTAATTACTCTGTGAGTGACAGCTGGGATGGCCGGAGAGCTCTAATGTGACGAGGTCAGCCGGGCCGTTGCCATCGGTGACCGTCTCCATAACGACGTGTCCAGCTGTCAGCTGCGGAGCTGCAGATGTTCTCGTGTGCCACTCCACGGCTCTTCTGCCCGGGGGACGAAATGGGAGGAAATGATTTCGTGTCCATTAGTGACCATCAGTCAAAGCAATTATTGTTTGGTTCGTGAAAATAAGTTATTACATCAAATTTTTGCAACAATGCATGCATGTCAGAGAACATTTGATTTGCTGCACACAGTCGGCCATTACGCTTAAAAAAAAAATACATAACTAAAAATAAGCATCTGTGTAGCCGTCACCTGTTTGTTTGCATTTTTCAGTAACTGAGATGATGTGCAATACAAATATAGACACTTATATTCTCCCCTGCTTATTTTTTTATTTCTAGCTTGTTTGGTTTTTCTCGAATATGAAAAAAAAAAGTGCATTTATTTATTTATTTATCGAAAGGTACAATAATGCAACTGTACTTTAAATACAATGCAATATGTATAATGTATAAATAATATAAATTAATAAATACTATGCTAGCACAAATATGCACGAAGCCCTATATAGTTGAACTATATTGCTTTTATAAATAGCTTTTACTGCAATTTTTTGTATTTTACGATTTCAATTTATTGTAACATAAATGATTTGTGAAATTGAGGCTATTGTTGTGAAATGATTCCCCGCACGGGCCTCGATTGCATCAAAAGAAGAGAAAGCTTGTTTTTCGGAGATCTAGAAATAATGATTTCGATCCGACGTCGTCCGTCCCGTAATAATGAAAGAGCGAGGCATTCACGTTAAGCTCTATTTAAAGGCCCGGCGCCGGCTCAAACACACTCAGCCCTGGCTGCCGTAGCTCCGTCTCTCTCCTCTTCCGAGTGATTGAGTCACAGATGGTAAACGGTGACAGATATGACAGGTACAAACCAGATCCCGAACCCCTGGCTGACAGAGAAACAGCCGAGGACCGAAAGACGAACTCCTCGGAAAGGAGAGCGGTGTTCGTAGACACGTCTCCGTGCTGCTCGACTGAGTGGGTGTGATTCCTCCTGCGGTTTGTTATTAAGAATGATGGCATGTGTAGATGGTGCCGCTTTTTTTTGAAGCCGAAAGCCTCGCTGAGATTTTCCACCGCCGCCGCTTTGTCACTCGGGTGGTTTTAGGAGGCGTTTGCGCTGGTTTTGCGTCAAAGGTGGACCATAATCGTCACCAAACGCTATTATTTTGGCGGCGTTCTCATTGGGTTATGAGAGCATTATTTCTCGACTGTATTTATTTATTTATTTTTATGTTTTTTTGGCTTTGTTAGAGCAAACGTTAAAGAGTGGTATGGTTTTGTGTGAAAAAATGGGAAGCTATACTTTTGAATATCCTCAGAATTTTTCGAAAACTAGTATTAATGTTTAATTAAACGTCCAAACCAAAGCGTTTTCCAAAGACCAGACGACTTCAAATTAATTTTCTATAACGTTTGTTTATGCTTAGAGTGATCTAGCAACATTCCATGTGTTTTTTATTATTATTATTATTATTATTATTTATAATTTTATTATTTTAATTATGCCCATGTAATTTCTTAGTATTAGCTGTAGAAGTATCAGTCAATTTAGTTGACTTAATTTTAGTTGTTTGATTATTGGAATTATTTATTTTTGGCAGCTAAATAGCAAGTTGTTGTTTTTTTTTGTTGTGTTTATTATTTTCATAATTTTTTTAATTCGTATTTTAACGAACTGCCGTATATTACGCAAGCGTTTTTTCCGCCACTCAAAACAAAAAAAGGTTATTTATTATTTTCATCTGAAGAGTTTCTTAAAAATTGTGTGATGCACGCTCACTGTTTTTTCCTCGTAACTGTGAGATATAAACTCTCAATTGCAAGTTATAATGTCAGAATTGAGTCATGATTACAAGAAAACTAGTCAGGATTAGTTAAAAAGTCAGAACTGGGAGATGCTGGGAGAAATGATATGTTCAAGATTGCGAGTTTATATCACACTGTTCTGACTTAATATCTCGCAGTTCGTGAGATAAAAACTTAAAATGTCTTTATTCAGCGTTGGAAACGGGCTTCCATAGTATACAGCACTTTATTTTTATTCACTTTATTTCAACTTTTACGGTTGAAATTTATTTTAGCTGACCATTTTTGGAGATGTGAGGCCGATTTGCAGGTTATGCACGTGTTGTTTTCCTTACTATAGACGCGAACACATATTTGGTCGTGAAAATCCACCTTGTAACTGATTTTGCCCGGCGTCACTTAAAATGCCCGGGCCCCGAAGCGCCGCTGTGGGCTATAACCGGCTCCTCTCTCCTCAAATTGGAGAAGAGCCGCTGAAACTGGAGAGGAGCTCCGAGGGAATGCGTTCTGACAGAAGTGCGGCTCGCGGTCGGGAAAGTCTCCGATTACTGTCGAGGACTCGTGAGAACCATTTTTTAATCTTTTGCCAGGGAACGACGGGATCGGTCCCGGACCGGATTGCAGCTACAGATTACGATCGGTCGCTCGATGTAGCGTTGCGTGAAATCTGTCACGATGCGGTACGATCGCTCATGTACGGGCGAATTAAGGATGGAGGACGTCGTCGGCGAAGGGAGCGACGGACCGGGCGTTACCATGACAACGCCATGAGTGCATGCAGCATTCGGCGCTCCAATGGCTGTCGCAAATGAATATTACTTAGTATTTAATTTAAATAGCGTCTCGGTTTGTTATTTAGTGTGAAACTTTAAAACTAAACTCCGTTTCCGTTAACCGTTAACTTATACAAAGCGTTTTCATATACTGTATTGAATTGGTTTTTATTTTTGCATTTCACAGTTGTGTTGAAACAATGAAATACGTTGATTTATTTACTTATTATTTTTTATTCTGAAAGTTGGACCCCCTGTGAACATGGCGGTTTATGAACAGCGCGACCGTCTCGTACTCTTGAGGTCTTCGGCGTCTAGATTGTAGAAAATAGAGAGTCCTTGAAATTCCCATGTAAAGACTTGAGTCTGTGTAATACGTGAGACTGATATTTGTCATCTGAATTGGAGTCTGGACGTCTTGAGTGTCTTGGTAAACAGCTCTTAATGGCTGTTTGCGTTCGGCTCTCTCTCACGCAGGTTAAGTTCACTTTCATCATAGGGAGCAGTGGCTCACCTTTGAGTCTGAGCGTCACGATCTGTTTTCCACCGTTGAAAATAGCTCTAAAATGCGCTTTGAATAGAAAGACGAGAGCGGCGGTCGCGGAGAGGATCTTATGCTGGACTAATTTGGTCTGTTCTGCGGTGCCGCGTTGTTAAAAACACATTAAATCCGCCTCTGGAAAATAAATCGGATGGGTTTTGGATCTGTAAAGGTTTTGGCCGATGATAACCCGTCCATCTTCCAGTTTTGTTTTAGTGCGTAACGCCGCTCTCCAAGCGCTCGTGGCTTTTAATTTGAGCAGGAAAATAGCTGTTTTCTTGCAGGAAGGGTTTAATCGGTGTGTTTGCGGCTCAGGCCGCTGAAGCGCTCTCTCACTCAGATGCTAATGCTAATGAGAGACATTCAGCAGCAAATGTTTTTTCCAATTTTACCCCCGGACTGCGATGAAACCCGTTCGTTTTCACCCAGGCTTTTCTATAACTAAACACATGGCGTGTTTTTAGAGGTTTGTCACAGTTTATTATGTACCTAAAGAAGGATATTCTTCATTTTTTTGTTCACATATTACCTAGAATATGCAGAAATGATCAATTTTAGTGTAATACGACAAGTGACTTTTTCTTTCTTTCTTTTTGTCTTTATTTCATTCTTATTTTCTTTTTATTTTCTTGTAAAATTATATTATATAATATTGAGGTTTTAAGCCCATTTGGTCTGGGGAAAAAAAATATATATATATATATATATATATATATATATATATATATATATATATATATATATATATATATTTATTTATTTTTTTTTTGATATATATATATATATATATATATATATATATATTTTTTTATTTATTATATATATATATATATATTTCTCTACTACAGAGCCTTTTTTTATTTTAATTTCCATGTGTTAGTTAGCTAGTGTTTTGCTGTTGTTTACCTAATCAAAATAAGCCAAATGCAGTTTGATCGAAATTATTGAAATGAAAAAACCTGATTTTTAAAAATGGACTTTGCAAATAAATCTTCCTTTTATATACGTCATGGTCACGTGCACACCTTGCACAAACCAAACAAACGCTACATAAACAGATGTTTCTTTGCTGTTGTTTTGTTCAAGCCCAGCGTGAGAAGTGATTTAACATCTTTGTGTTTTGTTTTATTTCCAGTAGCAGGTCGGGATGAGCTGTCTCCCAATACATTTACATCTTATTAGCTCAGATTGAACTCCCGTTGCTCCAAAAAGCTTTAGAGAAAGAGATGCAGCGATCCCATCATTAAAATGTAGCACTTTATCCACAGCTGGCCAAGCATGAAGAGCTGTGTGGCGATTACCGCCCGGCCGCTATCAAATTCTCCACTGACTTGTGAGACCAACTGTCCAATTAAGACCGGTGTGAATATTCTGCGGTGAGATTTAATTTTCGAGGTCCATCAACTCACCAGCCCTCGGTAAAGTCTTCATTTGAACTCAGAAAATTGGGTCTTTTTAGTCAATAACTGCCAGCGTCCAAAGTTCTGGCATATTTGAGTGTCTTAATGGCTCTCCGGATGCTTTTAAATAGCATTAATTCAGTTAATGGTCTCGGGCTCAGTTTTGAAGAGTGATTCATTTGAGCAAATTGATCCATTTCGATCATATGATTCCTTTGATTCAATATTTAATCGAACAAATTTTTCTCAGGGTTACTATGGTTACCAAAAACAGGCAACTAACAGGCAAACTAAAATGTTACTCATTGTACGCATATTACTAGAATATTAGCCACTTATTAGTAGTAATTAAACACAATGCCTTATTCTACGTCCCTAAACTAAGCGACTACCTTGATAACTATTAAAAAGTAGGAAATTAAGAATTGTTTGAAGGAAAACTAATAGCTAATAGTGAATAAGTGTTATCTATTTTGCTCCAAATAAATAAAATAAAATAATAAAAGTGCTCCAAATAAATAAAATAAAATAAAATAAAATAAATTGATTGATTTATTAATTAATTAAAAGAATAAATAAATTAATAATAATAAAAATAAATAAATAATCATCTATTTTAACTTTGATGGAAATGTTAAATTAAATTAGAAATACATATTTATTAGCTAGATGCCAATGCAATGCCAATGCCTCATTAAAACACACACACACATTATTACATTACACGTTATTTATATATAGCAATTTATACTTATTATGTTTTTAGATGCCAACATGTCTCACTGAAATGCATACATACACAAACAAAATGGCAAGTTTAATAATATGCATTATTTATATATAGCAATTATTATATTTTTTAGCCATAAATAGCGCTATTTGATTCATTTAATAGTGTCTCAATAGTAAAACTACACTTTTTATGTTGTTGACCTCTCTAAACTTCCCTGTAAAGATGAGCCGCGCGTCTCTCCACCGTCTTCATTTACAGATATTTTACTAATGTTTATCGCCAACACAAGCGGCCATTAACATTAATAAGCGCGTTCTCTGTGGCCGTGGCCCAGGTCTGTTTGTCGTCGGGAGTCTCCAGCCGTTCAGCAGTTCACTTAGATGACCGTTACGGTTTCAGAAAACTCTACTGTAATTATATGTTCATCCGTGGAAACAGAGACTTCCACAGCGTATGCGGAGCCTCTGAAAGCACGCGTGTTATTTGTAAACCGAAGACGCGAGCAAACAGACGGTCATCACGGGAGAAAAGAGAGGTTCGCTTCGCAGCTTGTAGTATTTAGCAGCTCTGTAGAGACGCACGCCGTACTTCTGCGTTCAGCGGTACCTGAGCGTTCGCCGCGTTTCACGATCCTTTCTGTAATTATTTCACGATGAAGTCTAAATTGTCCTTGGCCGATGAAGACAGCTCCATCATTTTACGAGACTAATTATTCCTGCCGGGATCCAGCAGCCTCCCACGCGCTCCTTTATACGCAGACTGACAATAAACAGCAAACCCACGATCAGCACCTCGCGTAATCCTCCGAGAGAAGACGCCTGGAGACGCTGAGATCTCGTCTCGAGGCTGCAGACAATCTGATATTCTGTGCAATATAATAGTGTAGCCTTATAAGTTTCCCGGTTGTTTCTTCTGCTATGGTTTAACATTAATGAAGAGTAAATAAATAAATATTAGTATTGCGGCGTAATATAGTACAACAACAACATAATGATCATATTTCTTATGAAGTAAAACACCTACAGTTTATGTTTTGTTTTACTGAGTAACAAAGTCTAACAAGCAAGCAAACTAACTAACTAACTAGCTAACTAGCTGACTAACTGACTCAATCAATCAATCAATCAATCATTATATGATATTTACATCATATTGTGGCATAGCTTTTCGCCAGTTCTCATTATATCATCATGCGAATGTATTAATCCAATACGGCAGAGAAAATGTTTAATATTTACCAGTAATATTAATTTCCAGCAACGTTTTATCTGCTTCTGCTAAACTGGCATTCATTTACTTTTTGTTCAACTCCCTCGATTGGTTTGATCGTTTTTCTTTTGGAGTGACTAGGCCTTATCATAGTTAGCATAACTCGAAAAGGATTTCTTTTTCTCCACGCAATAATCGAATCATTTTTTTCCATTTAACTTTTTGGAGCGAACTGTGGCAGGAAATGCTTTTTTGGAGCTACCGGTAAAAAGACGAGAAAGTTTATTTTATTTTATTTCTGCATTAAATTGTCTTTTAACTCCCGGGTTATTCGCTGAATTATATCAAGCGCAGACATTTACGTCTGAGCGTTTCAGCATCTGAAGCCGGAGCCTGTTCCAAACTCCTGGAACGTCTAAATCATCTTTCTGTCGTCTTTTAACGCCTTCGCGCATTCCTTCCAGGCGCTGTTTACTTACCCGTCGGGTCTGATTTAAAGGAGCTCTGCTCGCGTGGATCCGAGGTGTGTTTCCACCCAAAACAAGCAGGCCTGAACAGAATCCCTGTGTCGGGATCCGTGCTTCTCATAAAGACTCTTTTACACCTCGCCTTCGCTGCAGCGGGCGTCCGATCCCGCTGCCGTTTTCTTAGTAAAGCTGCAGTCGGGCCTTATTTGCAAAATGTCACAAGCCCTGCGTTTAGTCAGAGAGTATCAAAAGACTCTTATCTGCACTGATCTGCCATCAAGAGCGCCGACTGTGTCATTTCGCGAAGGCTTGTTTTCTCAACGCTCCCAACAACGGTTTAGCGCTCTTTGACGTCACGTCTTGGGCGTTTTGTTGCAGTGAACGGAGCAGCTGTGCTTCTTTGCTTCTGCGTTCGCTTAGGAAGCAATTACTTCGATTACACAGCCTCGGCTTTTCGCCTGATGTTTGGCTCGTGCTACGTTTGTTGAATGAAAGCCACTACAGTCTGTCCAAATCAACAAATTAAATCATCTTACGCCCCGGTTTGGGAATCTCAAAGTTACTACGAGTGGTTTAAAATCGACGACGGATAATTTCCGGGAAGCAAGTCTGTCGAGGCTCATCTGGCGCCGGTTGAATTGTTGTATTTTGCGGTGCGCGCGTGTAATAAAGCGGAGGACGATGACGGCACTTGTTGTGTATGCAAACAAAAATGCTCGATTGGTGTTGAGTATCGTATTTGATACATCGGGCTTAATAGAGCTCGATAAATGCGTGCATAAACCATGACCTGAGGTTTTTTGAGCTAAACTATCATTTAGACAAAAGAAGGCATTGAGTGCATTTCAGTTAAAATCGACTTTTTGTGAAACCTGCGCAAAATAAATCATAGCGAAGTGAGCTGTCGCTAAAAAAAATACTGCTAATGGGGCAAGAAAAATAATATTGCTTATTTGAAAATTTTGGTATATATATATTCTTTTAAGCTTGATGCATTTTTTAAGAAAACAGGACTTAGTATCATGATTGTATTTATTTATTTGTAATATTTTTTACGCCCCTATTGGTGTGATGGTCTAGGGAAAATAAGGACGCACATAACGGGAGAAATAAACCTTTTGAATAACATCCGAGAACGGGGAAGAAGAAAGAAACCAAAACAATCCGAGGTTTTACTACAAACCTCGCGGTTCGCTTTATTAACTGGGTCTTGCAAAAAAATATGATCGTGAGTGAGTCAATATATATACAGGTTGTACAAACGGAAACAAACAGAGAGAAAAAAAAGAAAGCAGCGGTGCTAAATAAAAGAAATTAACAAAACATACAATACTAACTGAAATCCCCTTTTCCTCTAACCTACTGAAAAGAAAGAAAACAAATAATAAACTACCTAGCTGAAACATAAATACACAAGCAGCACCCGCTCCTAAACTAGTGTGTTAAACATAGGTACACCTACGTGTTGGGGATATGTACGTCACGTGACATCACTAACTCCCTCTTCTCTCGATTAAATTAACTCATATCAGTTTGTTCGATTACAGTACTCAAAAGAAAACCACAGCACAAATGAAGTGCGGTGAAGCTAGCCACAACTCCACCGCCCTCCCGAAACATGCACACCAATTCCATTTAAATTCTGCATCGCGGCTCCTGATTGGACATCCAGATCCTCCCAGATGGTCAGGCGAACCAATAAAGAAACCTAATAAAAAACACAGCAGCAAATAATAACAGAAAAGACGTCACTAAAATTATCCAATCACAGAAAAGAAGGAGAGAAACAAATGCGGTCACGTAACACCTCCCCTTAAAAAAACAAACATTAAAGTGTTTGTTTACTGAAAAGAAAAATAACAAAACAATTTGTACCCACTTGTTAAACTCTAGAAAGAGCATCAGCTACCACGTTATCTGTGCCTCTCTTGTGCGAATTCCAGGTTGTAATCTTGGACAATTAAAGCCCAACGCATAAGTCGCTGATTGTGGTTGTACATTCGACACAAGAAGGTAAGGGGATTGTGATCCGTATACACTATCACTTGATATGGGGTAGACCCACATAAACTTGAAATGCTGTAAGGACATCAACAGTGCTAGAGCCTCTTTCTCAATGGTTGAATAATTTAGTTGATGCTTATTAAATTTCTTGGAAAAGAAACAAATAGGATGGTCAATACCTTCTTTATCTTCCTGTAAGAGCACAGCACCAGCTCCAACGGCACTAGCATCCACCTCTAATTTGAAAGGAAGTGAAAAATCAGGTGCAGATAAAACAGGTGAGCTACACAATAGGTTTTTAATGGTTTTGAATACATGTTGGTGTTCATCAGACCAAATAAATTCTTTTGTGGGACTAAGCAAATCAGTTAGCGATTTAGCAACAGAAGAGAAATTCTTACAGAAACTACGATAATAGCCAACCATCCCTAAGAATCTGCGGAGCTCACGGCTTAGTAGTAGGTGCTGGAAATTCTTTGATGGCAGTCACTTTTGCATCCACAGGACGGATCTGACCACCTCCAACCTGCTTCCTAAATAAGTGACCGTAGCCTTACCAAACTCGCATTTTCGCCAAGTTAAGTGTCAATGATGCATTAGCCAGTCGCTGAAACACCGTAGCAAGTGTACACATATGCTCAGACCAGGTTGAAGAGTAAACTACAAGGTCATCAAGGTATGCACTACAATTTGGGACTCCTGCCAATACTGTATTTACTAAACGTTGAAAGGTCGCGGGTGCATTACGAAGGCCAAAGCGCCATAACCCGGTACTGTAGAAGCGAATCTGGGGTCACAAAAGCTGAAATTTCTGATGCTCTCGGAGTCAAGGGAACTTGCCAGTATCCCTTAAGCATATCTAGCTTACTAACAAACTTGGCTGCACCCACATTATCAATGCAGTCATCCATCCGGGGTAACGGGAAACAATCAGGCACTGAGACAGAATTTACTTTCCGATAATCAGTACAAAATCGGACACTACCATCAGCCTTCGGAACTAGCAAACATGGAGAGCTCCAAGGACTTACACTAGGCTCTGCAAAACCTTCTTGTAATAAGTACTCTACCTCTTTCTTCATCATAGCTCGCTTTGTAGTATTTAAACGATATGGATGCTGCTTAATAGGAATGGCATTTTGTACGTCAATGTCATGATACAGAACATCAGTTTGCTTTGGTACATCACCAAAAATTGAAGGAAAACTCTGAATCAAACTCACAAGGTCAGCCTGTTGTTCGTTAGTTAGATGACACAAAAGCATGAACAAATCAGCCAACACTTCTGAATTAGACAGGCGTGCAAAGAAATCGGACCAACTGGCAGCTTATCCTCATCCATATCAACAGTTTTAGCTGGAAAAACCACACTACTCACGGCAGCAGAAGAAAGCACAGGCACCGAGCACTTCTCTGGATGACACAAAGGAGACTCCTCCTAGAATGATATACTTTAAGCATGTTGACATGACAGATACGTTTTTTTCTTCTACGATCAGGTGTTCCGATTATATAGTCCGTCTCACTCCTTCTCCCCAGCACTTCATATGGACCAACAAAACGTGCCGACAGAGCAGAACCTGGAATTGGTAATAGCACGAGTACCTGATCACCAACAGAAAAGAGCGCGTGACCGTTGTTTTATCATAACGCTCTTTCATGCAACCCTGAGTTCTAGCAAGCTCCTTTTTAGCCTGAACACAAGCTTTCTGCACACGGTCACGAAAACGAGTGACATAATCAAGAACATTCTGAGAAGGACTCAAGTCTTTACCACAATCCAGAAGTTGTTCTTTAAAAACCTTCAGCGGTCCTCGAACTGAATGTCCGAACACAAGTTCAGCTGGACTAAAACCTAAGGATTCTTGAACAGTCTCGCGTACTGCAAAAAGAACAAATGGGACACCTTCATCCCAGTCATTACCGGACTCCCAGCAATACTTTTTTAGCATAGATTTCAGTGTCTGGTGGAAACGTTCTAGCACACCCTGACTTTCTGGGTGATAGGGACTAGACGTCACGGTGATTAATTCCTAACGTCTGCAATGTCTGCTTAAATAACTTGGACATAAAGTTAGTTCCCTGATCTGACTGTACTAATTTAGGTAATCCAAAAGTAAAAAAGTTAACCAAGGCTCTTATTACTGCCTTTGAGGTAATTTTTCTCAAAGGAATGGCTTCTGGATATCGGGTTGCCATGCACATCACCGTTAGAAGGAACTGATTTCCAGTTTTTGTCTTGGGTAGTGGACCAACACAGTCCACTACAACATGTTCAAAAGGCTCACCGAGCACCGGAATCGAATTAATGGTGCAGGTGGAATCACCTGGTTTGGTTTACCCATGACCTGGCAAGCAGGACACGACAGCGGCAGTATTCCACCACATCAGTTTTTAATCTAGGCCAAAAGAAATGTTGCAATACCCGATTATAAGTTTTAGCCACACCTAAATGACCTGCCATTGCATGGTCATGGGCTAGTGCTAGTACATGTGAGCGATATGCTACAGGTAGCACTATCTGACAGACAGCGAAACATTCCTCATCAGCTACTCTGGGTTTCCATTTTCGCATTAACAAATCACCTTCAATAAAATAAACTGCGTCCCCTTTCTTAATAGACACTGCATCATAACACTTTGCTAAAGTCACATCATTCCTATGAGCATTAACTAAATGTTTCCGAGTAAAAATATGGGGTGATAGACACTTACTAACCTGTTCTGATTCTGACTCCTGGCATGGATGCTCTTTGACACTGACAGACTCCACATCAACTTGAACTGGATGATCAGTGCACATGAAGGTGTCATCTAGTGTAAACTCCGTTCCCATCCTCCGTAACATATTTTCTCAAGTAAAAATAGCTTGCTTTAAGAATGTTGAGGTATTTGTACCGTAAAATAAAACGCAAATATTAAATAATTTAGATAATGGTTTATTAAAGCAGTCCCAACCAGTAGTTTTAATCAAATGAAAGGCTTAATTTCTGTGTAAAATCATCTCCATCTCGCCGCTGTGCATTGCTTTTCTGCCAATCTGTTGAAATAGTTTGTTCGTAAGCCATAAACTGGCCATTTAAGAATTCGATTTTCGCTTATTTGTGTCAACAGAACAGCTTGATCTTCGCAAACAAGACACTTTGTAGAAGCGCTGATGGACCTTTGAGCGCTGATGTTTCCCATCGAATGAAAGCCATCAGTTTCTGAGTCTGTGCCGGAGTCGTTCCGAGCTACAGTTCATGCCGAGAGGTTCGCCCCATCTACTTAACACTTCCTGTCCGTGAAATCCCTCGACAGAGCCCTAGCCTCTCTCCACCTCCATCTCTCATCCTTATTTTTATCTTGTATTTTCGCCAGAAGGGAAGAAAACCTTAACCTTGATGGTGGTGGACTGCAGGATTTTCCGTCTGCGGATAAAAAAAAAAAAATCCCTTTGCTGTAGCTCTTTGCTTTTAACGATTATAAAATGTGATATTAATGGCAGGTTAATGGTGCAGGATGTTTCAGCGTTTGGCGAATTAAATTAATAATATTTACTAGGCCATTAAGGACAAAAAAAAAAGGATGAGAGACATTACAACAGCGAAATCATTTTCCACAGGAAGCATTTAAATGAATACAAAGTGTTTTATTTCATCATTTGCATAAAATGGTTAACCAGTAACTCTTGTTTTTTTTTTTTTGTTATGTACACTTACATATTTATGTGTATCAGAAAATGACTAGCTTGATCACCTGGCTTATTAAGATTTCGTAAAGAAGTTTATTTCATCCAAAATACAGTAAAAATGGAATATATTTTATTTATATATTTTAATTCTATTGGAATATATTGTAGAATCTAATTTATTTCTTTGATTAAATTTAAATTTTCAGAAATCGTATGTCGATTTGATGCTCAAGAAAAAAAAACGTTTAGATTAAAGATGCTTTGTTTGTGGAAAAATGTTATTTCATAATTCTATGAAGGTTAATACAATTTCAAAATTGACTCATTTGTAAATCATAAATAATTTATAGTGTTTATTGTCACTGTTGATCAATTTGATGTGACTATAAACAAAAAAAAAGGAAAAATAAGAATAATAATATAAATAAATAATAGTAAATAACATAAAAGCACATAACAAAATTACTAAAAAAATTATACATTCTTAAATAATAAAACTACGAAATTTTGTGCAAAGTTTTGAAGGTGCAACGTTTTTAATAGGCGTCTTTATCCGCACGTGCATGCGCAAAAAAGGTTCAAAAATAAAAATAGCAAAAGTTGGGTTGCTTTTTGCAACTAAATACGATCGAGTACATTTAGATCGCTGTTGTTTGAAAAGAAAGTGTAGTTTTTCGCGTTATGTCCACCTTCGGCCATCACACGGTCAATCTGGAGTGGATTTCTTTCTCCAGCAGCAGCTGCATGTAATGGCCACAGCAGCCTCAGACGTGAGGCCTAGGCTCCGACCTCCAGCGAGCTCCTGATGGAAATCTAACCAAGCATCACGGCCAATTTGAGTCCTCCGAGTAAACAAACAGAAGTGCTTTTCAAAGGCCTGGGCTGTGGGTCCATTCACACAGATGGAGAGACCCCTGATTAAACCGCCTCCTCCCAGACCTCACTTCAGAGCCTTAAAGGACACACTCAGAGAGGAAGCGGTTTTAGTGAGAGCCGTATACTTGTAACTTTGTCAATCCGCCTTTGAATTTGAATCGGTTTTGGGGGAGCTAATGCACAAAAGTAATTAATACTGATCATAGCGCTCTCATATTCAGCGCTCTGTAGCTTAAGGGGATGTTGGAGGAAGGAAAGAAGAAAGTCGTTAGTCTATGGAATTGTGTTTTTTTTAATTACCGACATGATACGGGATGGGAAATTTGGGACTATGGATCGTAATTGTATGCCACTTCTCAGTTTACGTACTTTGCATTAAAAGTATGTATACTTTAAAACACTGGCTTCCAGTATATTATTATTTTTAATTATTAAATGTAATTTAATATCAATAAAAAATAATATTAACAAATTAAATATTTACAGGTTAAATAACAAAATTGTAATTAAATTCTTAAATTAATTTAAATTAAATAAAAATTTAATTTTAATTAAAACATATATACAAATATAAAAAATACATCAAAAACGGAAAATATTAAATCTAATTAAATACTATTAACAATATTTTATTTTATTTCATCTTGTTTTATTAATTTCATTTTATTTCATTTTAAAAAGATACATTTATATGGAACGCTTAATCTTTTTTATCAAATAGTTTTTTGTTTCGTTTTTACATTTTAGCATATAGTTGATTGTATTAAACATTTATTTATAACCGTTAGTTTAATTTTGTTTTATTTTATCTTAATAGCCAAAAGTTTCTATTCTGTTCAGAATCTATTTTTTCCACCTCAGTGTAAAGAACAAAACCGTAATGTTAAGTTTATAACTTAGATAAAAAAAGATAGATAGATAGATAGATAGATAGATAGATAGATAGATAGATAGATAGATAGATAGATAGATAGATAGATAGATAGATAGATAGATAGACATATGATAGATAGATAGATAGATAGATAGATAGATAGATAGACATATGATAGATAGATAGATAGATAGATAGATAGATAGATAGATAGATAGATAGATAGATAGACAGATAGATAGATACTTGTGAACTATAAATTCAAATTTACAATTTTTTTTTCTCAATTCAACATAATTCCAGACACCTTTATTTCATTCCCTGTGTTTTCGCACGCACTAATCCTTACTATACGGGATAAAAGCATGCTCAAATGTATACAAGCAGACACGTGTCTTACAGCAGAAGGACGCTCCGAGTGAAAAGCACGATGCAAAATATAATAACGCTCCCGAAAATAGCATTTTCATGTCTTCCACGGCATTACAGATTTGCGCTGACGTGAAAAATCGACCATTCAGATTGCAGCGAATCTTAGCTTACATCCATTTTCACTTGGCATTACAGACATCTGAGAGCGTAGCGCGTCCATCGCATTACAGGATCGAGTTTCCCCCCCCGAAGCGGCGTCCGCGTTTCCACCTCATTCAACATGGCAGAGCTCAGAGCTTCCTCTCTCCAGCCGGTCACTGACGTTCCCTCACCACCCTTTTAATTGCCTGCGCCGCCGCAGCGTCCCGAAGCCGCCCGTTCGACCCACAACGCACCTCTAATTGACGATAAACTCTCACTTCGGCCTTTCGCGAGCGCTCCTCGGCCCTCTCTTGTCCGTAAATGAAGCGCGTATCCATCACTTCCTCCTTTCCGGGGGGCGCTTACGAGTTCAACCCAAGGCTAGGAGACCTAATGAAAAGATCAAACGCTTCTTTTTCTCAGACCGCTCTCACGGAAAGCCCGCGCCGATCGATGCCGTCATCCAGTTTGCCGTAACGGGTTGAATGTGAGCGCGAATTAATAACGCAGAGGTTTAATGACGGGACTGTGAGATTGGCGAATCGCCATCGATCCCTGCGCGGGAGCCATTTGGCCGATGGGAGGAAAAACAGATCGCGTGTGCCTCTTAATATCACCTGGAAAAAAAAAATACAAATCTGCCCCTTCGTTGTCGACAGGAGTAGAGCGCGATAATGAAAACGAGAGCCCTTTTTATGAAGCGGAGAGGAAGCAGGGGCCGATAATGAATAATGTAGGTTAGCAAATTTCGGCCGGGACTTTTTCCGAGTGCATGAAATGAACTTTGCAATGCGATATCCGTTCTCCCTCAACTGCCTCCATAATTAACAATTCAGCACGAGCTGCTATATGTGGCGCTCATTAATAAATGATCCTACGCCGTGAAAAGGAATACTTCAGGCTAGGTTTGATTTTATTTCTTCGCTGAGCCCCGGTGTATGTAATATTATCATATCGATACAGTATGAAGGAGAGCCGTTGTGAAGTGAGGAGCCCATGTCACGTTTCTGGCTTTGACGTGCTCACATTTTTAGCCCGGTGTGAATTGCATGGCATTTTGCATATCTGACGCTAACGCAGCTTCTGGGTTTTTATATATCTTGTGTTTTTCTCGAAATTCATTCATTATATCATTTATTTAGAATATTATTCCTGAGTTTTTAATATTTGTGAAATGATTAAATTAATATTCATTTATTCGCCGTAATTTTTTATCAAGAATAATGAAATAATCTAGGTGTCAAGGAGTCACAAAGTGCAGGTTTAATAGACTATGAGTAGTTTTTTACCTGTTTGTTTTCATTTTAGCCCTATATTAGTTTATTTTACTACCTTATTGTAGCTATTGTATGGCTATTATATTATTATTATAATATTATTGTATATATATATAAACATCGTTTTACTGGTTACATGTTGTATAAATCATGTTTTTGAGTCATTTAATTATTCATTTAATTAACATTTATAAAAGTGTGCAAATATTCATCATTCACATTATGCCATATTATTAAAATTAATAAAATAAAATTATATATATATATATATATATATATATATATATATATATATATATATATATATATATATATATTAATGGTATTTAAATTATGTTATTATAATTAAGTGAAATTATTTTTTTATTTAACCTATATTTTTTTATTTAATATTATATGTTTATTTTAACATTTTTTTATGTTATGTTATATATATATATATATATATATATATATATATATATATATATATATATATATATATACATAAACAAAACATAAAATATACTTTAACCTTAACATTTTAACCATCTATGTACCCATCGCATTTCTTCAAAATATCTTTTTTTTTTTCTTTTTTTTTTTAACAATGCAAACTGTTGTTTAGCTGTTCACTAATAATCGTGTTTATTAAAATATTATGCAGATTAAGATTCCATTTAAATGAATACAATATTATTTTCCATTAAATAAAAACCTGATTTCCAAGACAGTCTGTCCATTTCCGGCAGCTGGACTTGATAGATGATAGATGGACTTGACTGTGATACACTTTAGGACAGTAAGGACAGTCGGGTTTGACTGTATTTTGTTGCATTTTCCGCACCATTGAGATCACGTACATCAGGAATCAGATGGTTTGGTGTATTACTGTATTGTTCCATCATTCATAACTCTACGCACTACTTCTCAAAGACGACGTCCTTTATCTCACAGGCCCATGCTATTATCATCACTGAAGCACATTCGATATCTCCCTGATACTTTTTGGCTTTTAATGGTCGTTTAGCATAATTGCTTCATGTTGCATAAAATAAACAGATGCATAAAAACTTGTGAAATTGGATCCACGGATCAGTCGCTCACTGAAGTGAATTGCTTTTTAGTTGCTTGCGCGAAAATTAGAGAGAGAAGCCGGTTCGGATGCCCAACGCGTCTTCGCTTTATAATTCGTTGGTCTTCTTTTCACCTCGTTTCATCTTTACTGTCCAAGCGATTCCGTACAAATGCGCCCTTCCTAAAATTTGTTTCCCAGGCGCAGTTAATTAGTGTTTTATCTGCCAAAGTAATTTGACACCGGACCGCGGTGAGAGCGCGTTAGATGTATAAATGACATCTGTTTCCGACTCACAAGCCACTGGGAAGCTGTTTGCGAACTTCACAAATCACTTCATATCACTCGCAGAGTCTTATTTCTCGTTCCTTTGTAACTTTTTTGGTCATTTTTCTTGCGTGATGGATCACTGAGCTGTCATCAATAAAGATGAATCTAATAGGTTCTTTTATGTTTGTTTGTTTTTAATAACACACCTTTGTATGGTTTTTTGGTTTTTTGAGTGGATTTAATAAGAGAGTATTGGACTTGAGTCTTATAAATATATACTGTGATGATAGTAATACCGTGGTATTTTCAAATATATTACGGTACACTTTTTTTTTTTCAAACAATATTATTGTGTTACCATAGTACCACTTGACTTACCATGGGATTTTGAATACTGCAGTGCAAATACTGTATTTTGGATACAACAGATGTACTACAGTACAGTCCACCATGATAATATTGCGGTATTCTTTTCATATTGTTATAGTACTAGGAAGTGTCATATATATATGTGTGTGTGTTTGTGTGTGTGTGTTTATTATTGACAAGCATATTTTATTAATTTTATGTAATATGAAAAACAAAATTTAAATAAAGTACTTGTCTGCACAATTCAACATTGAATCCTTTATAATCAGAAATCAAGTTATAATTTTTTATTTTATATACATTATATATATATATATATATATATATATATATATATATATATATATATAT
>NC_056699.1:3078991-3148991 GCF_018831695.1 Puntigrus tetrazona
TTTGTAAAAATATATATTATTTTAAAATTAATTATATTATTTGAAAAAAAGGATGATTTTTCTCTCCAATTTTCTTCTTTTTTATCATTATTATCGATAGTCCATCACAACATTTTTTTTGCATTTAAAGGACACTCGTCGGTGCATTTAAGCTCCGTGTAAGGCGATAGATAGAGTTCTCAAATATTTCAGAAACGTCTTACAGTTGCAAAGTCTAGAAACATTTCTACAGAGGTTCGGTGGTGATGTTGATGAAATATGCATGTTGCCCATAAAGCATGTTGTGAAGCCACACCGCAGGTAGCCGAGCTTTCAGCACAAGCTTGCATATTCAGACAAATTAGATGGACATTCATTTGGAGGCTTGGTCCTCAGATTCTATTACATAGAATATAAGAAGAAAAAGCAGGGGAAGAATATGCTCGGTGTGGTGTGTTCGGAGCGCTCCGCTTTTACATTAAAAGCCTCTGGAAAGCAGGACCTGATTGAAAATGCACAGAGAGCATGAAATCAGTGTGTACATGTCAGGCCGAGACTCTGAATGGTAATCATAGTGACAGATCGTCCCACATCAGAGCGCAGACAACATCCTGCCATAAGAGCCTGCCGTGCCATTAAAATCCTCCATCACTGTCAGCTCACCCACAATTCACTGCAACAGGGCTCTCGAGACACACATTTTAACATGATTTGACCAGCTGAAACCTCCCTGCGATCGGCGTCCTTGGAATCAGTTTGTCTTTCAGCATTTTAATATGCATTTTCGTGTGTTTGACGACATGCATGAAATTCTGCACTTAAAAATGACTTCAAATTCGAATTTTTATCTAAATATACATGCATTATCAATTTCACTAGCACTGTCGGATGAGAAAGAAAACGTTCAAAATAGAATTTTAAAGCTGAATTAAATTTAATTGGTAACTGCGCAACTTTGCAACATTGACGCTGTTATTGAAATGAATCAGCGTTGAGCTAAACTGAGCTGAGTGACGGCACTTCTGCTGAAATTTCAATATTTTTCATAATGAATTTTGCATGAATGTACGTATTATATCTTCCATTTTATCGCTGTGTATAAAGTGCTATAAAAATACATTTTAATTATCAGGAATAGCCATATGATGAGAAACATATTTTGCTAATATGAATTAGTATTTATTTATTTATGTTGACATTTCTGTTTCTATATATAAAACCTTAAAATGAAAAATTAACAACAACAATAATAATAATAATAATAATAATAATAATAATAATAATTATAATTATTTTTTATTTATTTATTTTATTACAATGACTAAAACAAAATTAAAAAAAAAAAAAATATATATATATATATATATATATATATATATATATATATATATATATATATATATATATATAAAATTAAATGCAAACAAAAGTTTTTAATTTAGTTTATTGTTAATTATTATAATTGTAGGCGTTCACATACTTGCATAGAGTAAGTTTCATGTTTTATAGGGATCGTGTCAAATCAGGATTAAAATGTAGCTCAAAATGAGCGCATGGAGAAAATGAGCAAAACATTTATGCATTGGGCAAATGCTTTCATCCAAAGCTTGACTTACACTTTACATTTCATCAGCTCATGAATTCAGTTCCAGCAAAATGCCTGTTGCATTAAGCAATTCAATGCAAAACATCTTCTTGTCGTCGCACTTCATTCTGCATTTTCATCTCTTTTACAATAGCCGTTTTTATGGCCCAAACACACGGACTGATGCAGTCCCCTCTTTGGTAATTATAGGTGTTTCAGGGATGCGGTCATCCCAAAGCAGCTGGAGTGGGCCGATCTGCCCGCGGGATCTCGGATGTGTTCAACAGTCGCTTCAGACCCTACAGTCCAGAAGAGAGGCCGACCACGGCAGCCGGCACCAGCCTGGACAGACTGGTGAGTGGGTGTCAGCGAGGGCAGAGCGGGGCAGAGCGGGGCAGCGTGGGAAGGTTGAGTGGGTGAGGATGACCTTTGCAGGTTGAGCCTGAGAGAATGCAGCGGCGGCTGGGGAAAGCCACGGTGTTGGTACTGGACGAAAAATGAGAAAAATGACATTTTTGGGGGTTAAATTAAGTAGAAATGCATGTTAAGTCCAGCTTAATGAGGTTGGGCGAAGGTTTTTGTGGCTATTATTATTTTATTGTTAACTTTTTAGTGTTTTAGGTTTTCGATGAAGCAGCGTCTGAGTATATTGAGTTTCTCTACTGGCTATATTAATGTGACTTAAAAGTAGAGCAAGATTTCCTTTTTCTTTTGTTTACACAAACATTTAGGGAGCAGTCCATTTTATCATTTAACACGAGCTACTCATAATACTTTTAAATCTTTTTAAAACTATTTATTTATTATTTAATTTATTTGTTATATGAACATTTTATTTTATTTTATTTTATTTTATTTTATTTTATTTTATTTTATTTTATTTTATTTTATTTTATTTTATTTTATTTTATTTTATTTTATTTTATTTTATTTTATTTTATTTTATTTTATTTTATTTTATTTTATTTTAAAGCAGCGTCAAAGTGTACACAGGTTCCTCTACCGGAGTAAACTATTATGACTCATAATACTTAGCTGCATTTAAAAAAGGTTTTGTTCTCGTCTGCATGAACATTATGATCAATTTTTTTTTACAATAATCTTTATAAACATTTTTGAAAGTTCCCGGAATTATTTCAAAAGCATCCAACTAAAACATTCCATGAATGATGTATGCATATTTCTCGTGCTAACATATCAATTTATTATTTGTTTTCTTTTCTTCCATTTTTTTTTTTTTTTACTTATAATGAAGTAGTGTCTAAGACTTCCTCTGCTGGAATAAAGTGTTCTGACTCATAATACCTAACAAGAATAGATGAGAATATGAATTTGACTTAAAAGTAGAACAAGATTGCATTTGCGCATAATCTTATTTTAGCCTCCAGCTAACTGGGAGAATTCATGTAAAATGACTTTCTATCCAATATGTGCTAGAGCTGTTTTTTTCCACTCAGCTGTGCATTGGACGAGTTTAAACCTAACCCTGGAATTTATAATGCAGAGACGTGACGGTTAAATAAATGTTGAGTTAGAGAGTAGCGTTTGTGTGTAAAGAGGATGTGCTTGGTTTTTTTAGACCGAGGGGAATGGGATGGAATATCCCAGCAATGCCATTCATCAAATGTAATCGTGCATATTGCTTTTCTGTCTAATGCATATTTATCATGTGTTTGCCCGTGGTATGCTTTCTCATCTCCACTTTCAATGAAATCCTTTTTCCTCTGTTTTTTGCTTCCGCATCCCAGAGGATTGTCTGGAGGACGATGCAAGACAGCGTAAGCCATCCAAGCCTCCTCTCACTTTACCTCCGTCATTTGTCTTCTCTCCATCTCTCCCTCCTCTCCTTCATCCGCTGGTGTACTTTCTCTTCTTTTCTGAGGGGTTTTGTGCCATATATCTGTGCTGGCGAGACTTAAAGAAGCTGTTAGGTCCATCCTGTCATTAAAAGGATAATTCGCTTAAAGATGAGGAGTCTGTCACCACTTTCTCTCCGTCATGTCATTGCAAACCACTTTACTAGTCACTCTTTTTAGTGCAATTAGAATGCTTTGAGCTGAAGTTTTCAAGCTGGAAAAAAGTGAGGTCGAGTAAATGATGACAGATTTGTACTTTTGGACCAATATATATTGGATGTGGATTGAGTTGGCGGTCCACGAAAGCATTACTGTTCAAAAGCTTAAGATCGGTAAGACTTTTTTAAAAAAGTTGGATTGTTAAGTAATCAAAAGATGTCTGTTTTAAATAAATGCTGCTTTTTGAACTTTCTGTTGACCGAAGCATCATAAAAATATAAATGTATCACACAAAATATGAAGCAGCTCAACTGTTTTCGACATCGATAATAATCTTAAGCAGCAAATCAGCATGTTAGAAGTAAAATTCAGATTTGCATCTCAGGTATAAATTACATCTTAATATATACTCAGATAGAAATTAGACATTTTAAATTGTAATAATATGTCAAAATATTCCATTTTTTTCTGTATTTTTATTCAAATAAATGCAGCCTTGGTGAGCAGAAGAGACTTAACTTCTCTTTTTTAAAAAGAAGTCTTACCGACCACAAACTTTTGAATGGCAGTGTGTGTGTGTGTGTGTGTGTGTGTGTGTCTGGTATAAATAGCTGGTATCACAGCACTTAAGCTCAGGTTGCTCTGTAGGGACCGTCCCGTAGTAAACGTCCGATCAGTTGTTCACTTGGAGAAAAAATGGGTTTGCTAACTGACAAATGGCCTCGTATATCAGGGAGTTGAAATTGTCCTTGCAGAAGTAAAAGCTTGGAAGAGAATCTTTGTGCTGTTTTCCGGCAGCGTTACTCATAACACACAGGATGTGGAGTGGCAGCAAATTACTGCGGCTGCCAACGCAGCTAATTCAACGGCGTACAGTTACTGAGACCAACTAAACACTCCGAACAGTCTGCTGAGAGATGGAGTGAAAAGAAATTAAAAGCTTATTGGTGGAACCAGTACAAAGTGTATAATCTCACTTTTTCATTACTTTTCTTAGGGTTTTCGATTCAAGAACTCTTGACTTCGATGCAGTGTTTTGGAACTGATTCCAGAGAGAAATAACTGTGACTTGATCTTTTTTATTCAAACGAACTTTTTTGCACATACACTGATTAGCCGTAGCGGTAGGAAGTCTGAGGTTGGTCTGAACTGAACTGTTGAACTCCTTTCATTGGCTTTATTGGTGCTCTTGGGTTCACTTACTTTTGGCCTGTTCGACACTGACTAACCCACATGACCACCAACCATGTTCACCAGCTGATAGAGTGTTTCCATGACCCTAGATATAACGTACAAGGAGTATTTCTTGGTCCTTTACGACTGCTGTTCATCAGATTGGATGACTCCTGTAACCCGGGGTTTTGATAATGTCATGTTTAGAATTGTGAAAAAATTATTTGCGAAGATTCTCAAAATGTTTTTATAAATATTCTCTAATTTATTATTATTATTTTTTTAATTTATTGTATTTCACCTCCTCAAAAATGTTTTATTTTTAATTGGGTATTAACTATATATATATATATATATATATATATATATATATATATATATATATATATAAATAAAATCATTTTTCTTCAAATGGTCAGTACATTTTATCTGTTTTGGAAACATTATATGAACATTACATTTAAAAATAAAAAATATTAAAATTATGAGACAAGTATTGACCAAAAAGACACGTTTAACCAAAACAAGGAAGGATTGAATTCATTTCTGAATTTTAAATATATCCAGTTTTTAAAATGTTTTATTCCTAGTTATTTGAACATTAAGAGAACATTCCATTTTATTATTTTGCATGTTACTTTTGAATGTTCTTTGAACGTTCTAAAGCAAGTAGTAACATTTTAAACATTTCTTACGCAAAAAAAAGTTCCACGAACCGACATTTTGAGAACATTAAAAATCGCAACTTTCAACAAACATTCGAACACATTTCATATATTGTATATTTGTGGCTCTGACTGAAGCTTGTGATTGTAGTGTATTTTGGATGCTCACCATCCCAAGAGTGTTGAATGAATAAAATATTACATAAGGTCGCCCAAGTAGGTTGCAGTTGAGATGTCATGACAGAGCGTGGTGAGAAAGCCTCTGGATAGCACGCGAAGCTCGGCCTTGTTGCTTCCGAACATTACTAACAGATCAAAACCAAAGAGGGGACCCTTGATTGCACCACGAGAGCAGTCCATTGCATCAATTGCATTTTGTACAGCTGACCATCACTGAAAATTGTCCTGGAGAGTTCGAGAGCTTAATTTAGCCTTCCTGTTCAATACATCTCCTCAGTATTTAGTATACTATTGTATACTGTGACATATAATAATAAACAAGGCAAACATACTGTATGCAATATATCAAAATAAATAAATAAATAATAATACATGAATACAAGAATACGTGAATTATTTTAAATATATCCACAAAATGTCATGCATGCGTTCAGTTTAAATTGTGTTATTTAATTATTCATTTATTTAGTTTTGTTTTAAAATTAGGAATGAGAAAAAAACGAATGAACAAATAATGAATAAATGGACAAGGAATAAACAAACAAACAAATAAATGAACATATATCGCCAAAATGTCATGCATATTTTAATTGCATATTTTTTATTTTTTATTTTAAGATTTCACCACAAGCAATTGATTATAATAATAATAATAATAATAATAATAATTATTATTATTATTATTATATTTTTATTACAATTTTGTATATAAATGGGGGAAAGAAGTCCGTGTTTGCTACTACTTCCAGTTTATTTATTATGGAAATAGAAGGATTAGTTATTCTATATTGCTTTATAGGATATTGAATGCTTATATACTTCACACTTCCCGAGTGGCACAGTAGCATCTCTCCTCTGATGTTTATAAAAGAAACAGAAAGTGAAACGGATTCTGCTTATTATTCAGCTCCATCAGAGATCCATTATGTCCCCAGCTATAAAACCTCGAACCCCAGGCCCGTTTTCAGAAAAACCCCAGAGGCCTGGCGAGCTCCGACAGCTGACCGTACAACATTCGCCCATTGCCCCGTTTGCTTGCGTAATGCGCTTTAATGAATCCGTTTGCGATCCAAGCACCGCACCGGCTACAAAAAATCAACATCGCTGATGACAAAAGAGCGCTAATGAGTGCTCGGGCCCGAAACGCGCAGCGTTCATCTGACTCAAATGCGAAGACGCGTTGTCTGCGCTCTCGTCCAAAACGCAGCACTGCAGCTACATTGATTCTTTCTGTGCGCGTCTGGCAACTGCACTCGTGGGTCTCTGCTCTACACCCAATTTATTTCCATCACTGTGTACATGACTTGAGTCGTAAAAGAGCCACTGCTGCTAACCTCGGGGAGCAGACGTGTTTTGGAGGCTGAAGCGCGGGGTTTAAGGAAGACCGGGACCGGACGTCCTTCATAAAATAATGATGAGACGCTTCTCTATCAGTGTAGTGATTGTTTTCTAACGGTAGGATGTTTTGGCGATGTGTTATTGTGTCGTTTCTCTGTGCTCATTGTTTATGGTTTCTTACATCAGCTGCTAAAGGAAATGTTTTTCTCGAGCACTTCGGGTGATGCATTTTAAATAGCAACCAGAAAAATGGCCTAACTTTAAAATGAAAAAAAAAAGTATAAAACAATTCCTTTTAATTTTTTTTTAAAATATTATAAATAATTTAAATATAGTATCTTTTTTTATATATATATATATTAGATTATAATATTATTATATTTTTTATATTTTTTACTTTTACTTTTTTACTTTTGCTTTTTTTTGACGTGTTTTTTTTTTATTTGCAAAACATAAAATCAGAAATTGAAAAAATGTCTGATTTTAGTTTTTAGTGTTTTAGTTATTCCGACAAACTGGAATCATTTTTTAATGCGAACAGGGTAGTGAGGTTGTTGCTGTTTTGGTTGTGTTTTTTTAGACAGGGTCTGTTGTTCATAAAATAATGATGAGTTGCTTCTCCATCAATACAGTCGATGTTTTGAACAGTAAGACGTTTTAGCGGTGTGCTGTGGCATCATTTCTCTTTGCTCAGTGTTTACAATACGTTATATAAGCCGCTAAAGCCAAAAGTTGCGACCGAAACGATTTAGCATGCGAAATTAAACAACAAAAAAAGTCCTTAAAATCGAATGTCGCGATGTATAAAGTGTAAAAAGCTGCCTGTGAAGAGCAGCCCTCTTGATCTTTAAAGCTTTAAATGCCTGAAATGATTTGGATCAGAGACCTGGAAGGATCTTCCTGTCTGTGAATGGGGAAGTTGTTAAGGGAGCACTTTTGCAACTAAAAGCAGTTTGCTGTACGTGACCCAAGTATCATAAGTATGATTAAGGAAATGAATTTACATAGGTTTTATAGCTCATTGAAGTTTTAATGGAAGCACTTAGCCCTGAGACTTATAGGCGTCCTCTTGGGAGTCGAGTGAATGAGAACGTGAGACCAAGCCGTTTAAAGTAACGAGCCTCTTCGCGCTAGAGACACGAAATAACGTCAAGGAGTTAAGCTGGAGGTGCGTTAAAGTACACGTAGATAACATAACCTGTCATACTCTTCAAGCTCTGATAGATTACTGTCTTACATCATTCACATCGCAGACATCGGTAGTCAGGTTTCTGTCCACGTTTTTGAATGCAAATATTGGGAAATCGCATTAAAGCCGTCGGATTGAAACGGCGATAACTTTCCTGTATAGCTAATGATGTTCTTCCCTAAACTGAAATCAGATTGGATTTTTCTATAATGTTTGTCATGAGAGCAATTGCACAATTCTGTGGTGGTTTTAAAATCTGTTTGTTCGAGCAGCATCAGCTCAACCAATGGCGTGAGTTTGGGGGAGGGGCTATAAGTTTGTTGGCCGATAAGAAGACTTTCTGGAAACTTGTTTCTGTTGAAGAGAGAAATTCACTTCAGTTGGGTTCATTTCAATTGCTTTAAATAAGCATTTAAAATTATTTTATAAAATAAGCTTTTGACATTTGAAATGCAGTTTTAATTTTTTATTTTATGCTAATTAAATTTAATTTCATGAATCCTTTTTTTCCCTTCAAACACTAATCCCACTGCAATAATACTAATGGAATAATCATGCATTTTTGAAATCAAAATTTAAAGTTTGATATTTTTTACAGGCGTGCAATTTTTTTACAATTTCTTAATACAATTTTTGCTTGATAAAAATTCATTTCTCAAAACATGTCTCATCAATTCACCCAAGACCAAATTATAGGACGAGTAGAGCTCTATGTGATTTGTTTCTCTTTAGATATGCTCCTTGTAGAAATTCCTACGATATTAAGCAGTAAAATCTTCTAAGAAGTGTTTCTGACACGCGAGAAGTTGAAGCCATGCTATACTGTTTTCAGAAGATAAAACACCGTCTGTAGCTGAATTCATGGTAATCCACATCGTGGAGGATGTTTCAGAGGCGTTTGCTAAATGCAGGCCCACTTTATTATGCGTAGGCGTCGAACCGGACTGTTCCTCATCTAGCTTGAAGGCTCGTCTGACTAATTACTTGACTTCCAGATGTCTCCGGCTTATGCGCACAGAAAGAGTAGAATGTCAAGCGGATGATGCAGGTTACACGATAAACCCGTGGTTGCAGGTGATTTGTAGGATTTCGTGCAAGTCAGTTGCTTTTTTGGCTACAAATCAGCCTCTTGACATGCTCATGCCGACTGATGCATGAACCGAAAACCGTCTTCTTCCATTATGAATCATCACCTGTGATTTAGTATGTTTTCCAAGCACTGATAGCTCCTAATTTGCATCCCAGCATCTAGAAAGACGACAGGAAGAAAAATGGCCGCTGCGTTTGCGTCAAACGATGAATGCGGTCACAGAATTCCAGCAGAAATAAACCGAATTTCATTTAGCAACCCATATTTGTTTGGAAACCAAATAGATACGCCTTCATTGGCTATTATAAGTGCCATTTCCATAATACTCTCCATCTCCAGTGTATGTAGGAGGCTTTTAACAGCAGCCAGGAGGAGAAATGGAAATAAATGAAGAGGTTTGCGAAACTGTAGATGAATAAGAGCCACATCTGCAGGTCATTCTCATGCTACACCGTATATATGCCTGCTGGGGGACTTGTAAGTGTAAAAAGGGAATATGCATTCCTGCAGCCACTTTTTAATTATATGGCAGAAGGATTTTATGTCGGACTTGGCAAGGAACGCTCTGACCCAAACAACTGGATCCCTGTTCTCTCATAGGCTGCCAATGGCACATTTTTGTCTGTTAATGCCAAGCGTAATTATCCTGCGAAATAAATGAAGACGTTTTATAACCTCGGTCAGCCAGAGTGCTACGATTCTGTGCCCTGAATACATTCACAACGTCATAAATAGAAAAACCCTACCTGACTTTTCAACACTAGGTGTGGTTTTTAGCACAGCACTGGTGATATTGCAGTACGAAGATGTTAATATTTAAGCAGATGATTTTCTTTCAGGCTACAAAACACTTTTTCTTTTTTTTTCACTTAATTTTCAATCTATCTTTCTTTTTTGCGAAGTGCAAAAGAGGCTCAGCGTGATTTCATTTCACAGTTTCTCAAAACTCATTCTCGTTGCTTTTTTCCTAAGAAACTTTAAGAAAGACATGTAACACTTTAAAATTAAACAACAATTATGTATGCATGTGTGCGGTATATACACTATATTTGATAAAGTATTGGGTCACGCCCTTCCAGTGAACAGGTTTAACTGCTTTAGTAATATCCAATCTTAATTCTGAAGCATATAATGATATTCTAGGGAACTGTGTGCTTCCAGTAACCGTTTGGACTGGGCCCTTTTCTATTCTAACATGACAATGCCTCTGTGTATAAGGAAAGATTAAAAAAAGAAATGATCCATTGAGTCAGTGTGGAAGAACTTGACTGGTTTGCATAAAGCCAACTCCTAATCCCAGCTGAACACCTCTGGTGTGATTTTACATACAGTCCTGACTTGTACATTCACTATATGAAAAATATTGGGACACCACCTTCTGTAGAACAGAAAAAGGCACTTCCAAAACTGTGGCAACAAAGATGGAAACATAATTCATGTATTTAAAAATTCATTTCCATCTCTGTCGCAGCAGTTTTGGAACGACGGCACCCATATGTGCAAGTCAATGGCGTTTGGTGATGGGTTTTTGAGAGAGCGCCAGATCTGGAATTTATCACTCGCTCTGATGTCTCTAGCAGTTACACATGAGATTTCATGCATTATGGCTAAATCTAATGGTTGTCTGGTCTCATCAGTCCATTGTTTCATCCAGAGAAAATAGTTTAGGCAAAGTCTCATGTTGTAAACTCAGCTCTGTATATCAGAGTGCTGCCTTTGCACTTTCGACTGAATTGCCTAGCAACATGTATAATGTTCTTATGTGTAAAATGTATTATATTCTTGTAATCGTGTCCAAATTATACTCTGCAAGAGCAGGAAAATTTAGACCATATGACTGATAAGATGTTGATTTGTGCATTGGGAGAAAGAATGTAGTCGCAGCCCGAGTTAAGATAGTGTCTTATAGGTCAAGACACAGCAGCCCAGTTCAAAAACTCAGGACATCATCAAATTATGTTTTCAAGTCAACACTTTTTGCTTTAGCTTTTAGCCATGCTTTTTTACCCGTGAATTCTTCCACTGTGTTCTGGCTCGCATACCAGCAGATCCTCTACAATCATGAGGAGAAACACCATCCAGTCCCGTCAACCTTTACTCTTTTATTTCTTTTACTGAATCCGTTGAGATTCATGTTCTGAGTTAAGTTTTGTCTCCGAGTTCATCTGTTGTCTGTGACCCCCTCAAAACCTCAACAACTCTGCATCTTCAGCCAATGCCCATTGACTTCAATTAACAGCTGGACTTCCAGCTAATCTACAAACCTCTTTCTGCAACCATGAACCCCATGAAGTAATGCAAGTTCCTTCAGATTCTAGCTGGTGCATTTAATATAAATCTTAGCCTCATTGAGGGACTCAGTACGAGGGTTATTTAAATGATGGTTATTCAGGTCTGTGCAATTGCGTATATTACTTGGGATTTTACATTTTCGCTCTCTCAAACTCATTATTTCCTCACTTTCTCTCTTTCTGTGTGTGTGTTCATGCTCTAGATTGGTTTATACGTCTTTGATTTATCCGCTAAAGCTTTATTTATATTAAAAAGAGAATCATCTCGTGTTCTGTGCTTACTTCCGATCTTGCTGCTTTGCTAATAAAGTGTTTTCGCTATACTTTGAATATACTTTGAGTCGATGTTACACAGCTCGACCCAGTGACTCTGGCCACATTCCCCATAATATCATAATTAGAAAACGGATAGGTCTGGTCGTTGATTCTGATTGGTTGAGCCGCGTTCAAAGCTGTTGCAAAATTCTCTACAAACGCACACCTTTGTTTATGTCGGTGTGTTGCTCGGCAACCGCAGAGCTCCAACCGCAACGTGTCTACATTGTTTGGCGGAAGAAAAATGTTTTTATTAATATCATTACAATTTATTTGCTCTGCTTTATTTCGTGAAGATCTTGCTACGTACAAAATAACTGTTTTATAAAAGCAATAAGCCCCGCTCATTGCTTTAATAAATCCCTTTGAGCTAAATTGACCTGTTATCCTACACAGATGAAAGGACATTAACGTTACGACAAAGATAACTCTTTCCTCAGCAGATATTCAGACTAGTGTTTATTGTGAAATGAGATTGATTTGAAGAGTGAATGCTGTATCAGACTCACACTCTCACAATATCTACTATACATAATACACTGCTTTTAATACAGTTATACAATAAGCTTTCGATGGTCTCAGCTGTCAAACTTTTTTTCAATCCGTGGCAGAAGGAAATAGTTTGCACAAAAGATGGCTTTTAAATACACTCTGTAGTTATTTTGATGATATATTTACACACTTGTGCCTTCTCTGTTTTATAAACTCAATATCACACTTGTATGGATGTGAGATTTGTCTGTGCTATGGCCCTATATAATCAAAGCTGAATTTTCTTGCTGCTCAAGAAACACTTCATTGCAAACAGTTGTGCAGAACCATTATAAATGTCTATACTGACACTCTTGATCAGTTTTATGCGGCCTTGTTTAATAAAAGCATTAATTTCTTATACAGTTTAGTATACTAGCACCTTTATAAGTTGCTGCTAAGCTACTGTTATTTTTCTTGCAAATTAAGAAGTTTCCATGCATTCCATGGCTTTTTTTAATGCTAAAAGATGTTATTAGCCATCAACGTCTTGACAAGTGACATCCTGCGATTTCCTTTAGTGGCTGGTGTAACCTCCGTTTCTGAATCTGTCATTTTATGGCTCTGTTGACGTTCGCCTCTGTTTTAAACGGCCTCTGTTGACATTTTACGGTCGCCGGGCTGCGGCATCCCGGGCTAAATTTGTGTAAAATACAAAGGATGTGGCTGGGAAGAAAGAAGCACTTGTAAAAGAACAAACCCAAAGTCTGTTAGCTGAGCGCTGGCTGATGCGGCGTCCAACCGCCTCTGCCAGTAAAAGGTTTGAATAGCTTTAAAACACAAAGACATTCCATCAGATGGTTTAAGTTACAGTTTAATGGAGGCATGCATTCAGATAGCCACTCTATATTTTATTCCCCCAAAGCCACAATTACTGTGCGGCTGAGTAGGGTGAATAAAACACCATTGCAGTCAGCGGCTGTGTTTTTTTTTTGTTTTGTTTTTTTCTCCGCGGCACGGCTTGCTGCTGCGTCATGCTGTTTTGCAGATTCAGCAGATGTTTTTATGAGCAGAATAACCACAACGGGCATAAATGTGGGCATTTCCTAACCACCTCGGAGAAGACGTTTTCAAGGGAGGACCCACCAAACGGGCTTTTCTAAACCAACATCCTTCCAGCTCAGTCATATAATTATGGATATTTCATTGCGCCTTCTGTCGTATTTGAATAAACAACCGCAGCTTTTGCGTTCCCTCGGCGTAATGATGAGTGTCATGCATGAAGCCTTAAAAGGATTTCACCCAAAACATTCTTGAAATGTTTCATTCGCATTATTTTTCGGATACTAAAGCTTTGCTGATACACCGACACAAATCAAGCTGTCGTTCTTGGCTTCTGCTTTTCACATGTGTGCATGCACAGCCTTAGCAAAGTGTATATCACTAGCGATAAGAATGCTAAAAGCGCATTTCCAATTTTGATTAATTGAAACTGGTTGTAGCAACATATTCCTGGGTTATTAGTGAAATTTCAATTGCAAAGTTGAGTAACTTATTTATGGTCCTTTTTGGGATGAAAATTCTCAATAGTTTATATACAGACCACAAGTCATATACACCAATTGATATGGTGCTTTTTGTGTATTTTGGCGGAAAATACTTTTAAAAAGCTATGATTGACAATACTTTGAATATAGTGCGATAGACGGTGCTTTTTATGCATCTTGGAGACATCCATACGTAGTTGTAGTTGTATGGATTACTGACGTGACGCTTTTAGAGGCAAATTTCATCATTTCCAATAATATTTTGTGTCATATTTGAGTGGATGTAGCCTAAATTTCACTTTTGCATCGTCACATCATCACACCAATCAGTCAGCTTCATTAGACCGAACGTACTTAATGTATTTGAACTATTGATATTGGGCTTTTTATGCATTTCGGAGACCAAAACGGCACTTTAACGTCAGTACATTTACATTACATTTACATTTAGTCGTTTAGCAGATGCTTTTATCCAAAGCTTTTATACAAATGAGGATAATGGAAGTAATCGAAATCAACAAAAGAGCAATGATATGCGAGTGCCATGACAAGACTCAGTTAGCCTAATGCGGTAAACTTAATGTAGCAATCATTTTTATATCTCATTCGAACGGATAACTTAAATATCTTACATTCCGGTCTGTTCATCGCACAAATCAAACAAGGCACTCAGTATAGTTCACAAGTCACACGGATTACAGATATGGAGCTTTTTATACTCTGATTTTAGCCTCCTCGACACTTTGCTTTTAATGTATTTTTGACACATAAATGTGACATTAACGCTCACTGCAGTACATTTACTAGATGCAAATCGTCGTTCTATCTGACATTTTTGCCAAAATGAAGTTTTTCACATATTCTCACTAGTCTTACTGACACTGTGCGATGTTTCTTTTGTAAGCCGTGTACATTTTTGGCCTTTTTTTTTTTCTATCTACACAAGTCTATGGAATGCAAAACCTCTGAAGCTCAATATCATCAACGATAAAATATATCTCTGCTTAATTTTCAGTCTGTGTATTTGTGTATCATATTCTTATCGAATTACTGATATGATGGTTTTATTTTTTGGGGGGAATTTCCACCATTGGCAATAATCGTGTCGTATTTGATTGGATGCAGCCTAAATTTCAGAAATCGCATGCTTTTTTGTCGTTTAGAAGCCGTGTTATTATATTGAAAGGAGTGGTCAGGTTTCATACTGCTTTGACTAAATGAGCACAGAATGGTAATTTTTGGCTGAACTTTCCTTTTAGCACGATCCCTGCTCTCAAGCGTTCTCTGTTGATTTCGGGACCAAGCGTTTGTCACCCCATCCATTCACACGCACCCTTCATTAATGCAGGCAGTATTGTTATTCAGGAGCGCCTGGTAAATTAATTTAACGTAATTGAACCTCGCCACCCCTGATGTCACATGGAGCGAGTGCCAGAGACTGGCAGTGCATCTCAATGGCCTCCTCTTCATGTATCCCCGACTTGCGATTCCCCACACGTCACGCCAGTGGAAAATCCATTCATGTCCCGGCAGAAGCAGCCAGTAAAATTCCTCTCTCTTTGTTGATCAAGTGACATCCCTCTCCTCTGAAGGAACCTCAGAAAGCCTCGTCTTCTTAATCTCCTCTTGACTTGCTCTTGCGTTCAATCGTTTCTCGGTCATCTTAAAAGGCGTGATGGGAGGTCAATAAGGCAAAGCTCTTTGCTCAGTTAGAGAGGGTTTAATGCTTCTGTTAAAAAGCAAATGCCGAAACAATGCGAGTCTGATTATGGCAACATTTCTGGACATGCTGCTGTGTTTTTGGATGGATATATAATAGGTTAAGAATTTATTTATAAGACCTTTGGTATAAAAATGCAATTTGGACACGTGGTAATACGAATATAGCGATTATTTAGAATCAGTATATTATCAGATTCAAAATAATACCATATTTTTTGACAACATGGTGCAGAGTTTTAGAATATATCAATACTATGGTGTATAATATGGTAATTGGTACCATAGTAAAGATATTATTTCTGTATTGCTAATTTAAATTATCATATAATTAGGAAGTTTTTGACCTTGATTATTAGCAATAATAATAATAATAATAATAATAATAATATAATATCTATCTATCTATCTATCTATATATATATATATATATATATATATATATATATATATATATATATATATAGATATAGATAGATAGATAAAAAATATATATATTAAAATATATATATATATATATATATATATATATAGATAGATAGATATATATAGATAGAAAAAATATATATATTATTAAAAAAAATATATATATATATATATATATATATATTTATTTATTTATTTATTTAGTGTTTATTTATTTATTTATAATTTTTTGTTTACTTTTTTATGCTATGTGCAATGGTACCACCAAGGCATATTAATATGTTAATCATTCAGTATTTACGACCGTCAACGTTTTTTCTGAGGAAATTGTCCCATGATAATTCATCAACCATTCAGTAATTCATAAAACAAGAAAACGACGATCGTAAAGGTTCAGTATGATCAGAAAGTATTTTCATTAAACTCTGGAAAAGACGCAGTAAAAACGCACTTGCATAAAATGTTCACGGTCTCCGTCGAGCCGCAGTCAGAGCAGCTCAATTGGCAATAAAAGGCAAACAGAGAGGAGTGGTGATTAGATGGCAGCTTCAGGTGTGCTAACGGGCCTCCGGTGGAGTGTTAGGACACACTGGATTAGCAAAAACAGCCCGTAAAACACACAACACGCTCACACGCTTCACGTGGAAAGTCCTGCTGGCTGAAGCAAATTTATGACTGTTTTCCAGCGTCAGTAACCTCTGCTGTTCAGGACGGAAAGTGTTTATTTCCAACAAGTACACTGGAATTCATAATGTGCTCATAATTATAGGAATGTGTTACAGCGTGATGTTTAATGCAAGAGAACACGGACTGAGAAGTAGATTTAAAAATGACCTGTTATTATCAGCAGCAATAATTCTATTCTGTTCTGTTATGTTCTAATGTGTTAAAGCAGAACATGGACTGAGAAGTGGATTTAAAATGACTAAAATGACTAATTAGTTTCATTATCAGTAGTCATAATCATAATTCTATTCTAAACATCAAATATGTATGTATTTATTAAATGTAAATTATTATCAGAAGGTTTCAACTTTAATAATCAGTAATAATAATAACTATTATATTATATTATATTATATTATATTATATTATATTATATTATATTATATTTTATTATATTATATTATATTATATTTTAATATTTTAAGTATTTAAAAATATTATCTGATGTTTTCAGAGAATTTATTATAATTTTCCACTTTTTAATTTGCCCTTGCACTTTATTTTACAGTTTACCTTCTTAAGAAAGTACTAGTAATGGTACATGGGTAGAGTTAAATTCAGGGGTGGGTTAGTTATTTAAATCACTATAATAATTACATATGTACACGAGTAACAGGACCGTAAATGAAAGTGCTTCCAAAATGGCTCTCATCCAAGTTCTACAGCAATATATTTATATGCACACACCCATATCGTTTCTAAGTGGTTTAACATAGTTTGGTTAACCTAAAAAGTGCATGTAAAGCCACTGTCAGTGAGTGGGTGTAGCTGTCACAGACACATGTGGTTTGTTTTGACAGACCGTGTGTGAATGAAAGCCTGAGAATCTAACATGAACACAAAATACACTTTTAGAGCGGCAGTCTGGCTGAAGTCAACACAGAGCTCGTCCAATTGAACCCCGTGAAGGCTTTCATGAAACAGGATGTCCTGATAGGCCTTAAATGGCTATTTGCACCGTATTGATTGGAAGACTATGATTGCTTTAAGTGATGCAAGCTTTTAGAGTGCCACACGAAGTGGATAATGCTCAACGCTATCTGAAAATGGCTTCGCTAATAAGAGCGGAGGGTAAAAAATGCTTAAGAATGCTAACGAGGCATCGCTGAACCTTTTTCTGTGAATGCAGTCGTTATCATCAGCGCTGGTGGTAAGGTGTTTGACTTCACAAATCCAGCACAGAGGGGGCTTTTATTATTTATTTATTTTTAAATAAGATTTTAAATGCGCTAAAATCATATAACATTGTTTATAGATTGCATTTGCCAATAATTATGAAAAATGCTCACGTTAACCTTTTTTTTAATCATATATGCCTGTGTACCGTGTCTATTTATTATGCATATATAAATGCACATACTGTACATGCATGTATATATTTAAGAAAAAGAAGTTTTATATTAAATATATACATGAAAATATAAGCATATGCTGTATTTATGCGTCTTTATATATACATTAGAAATATACACAGTGCACACACATATGTCAAAACTTTCATTTTTATTTTTTATTTATATATATATATATATATATATATATATATTACATGCATGCACATTTACATTTTAGATATTTTGCTTTTATCCAAAGCGACTAAAAAAAGACAATAGAAGCTATTTTTCACACCATAGGAGACTTTGATAACTTCCCACGCACATATACAACCTATCCATTATTATATACATAAAATAAACATGCACAGGAAACACATGCACGAGGCACACAGCGACACCCATTTCGCAAAATGACTCGACTAAATGTATGTTCCGCAGTTGCAGATTTATCGGCGCAGTTCAAATCTATCTTCATGACAACTTCAATTGCACTTGGGAAGACAAAAACAAACAAGTACAGAGATGCCATTAAATATTTGGCGGAGCTGCAGCAATTCAAGATGTTCCCGGCGATAAGCATCGCTATTCTAAATGTCAGAAAAAGAGGGTGAAAAAAACAATAAAACTGTGAGAATGTGCCATCTGTGCCACGAAGTCCCCCAGACAAAGGACGGAGCAGACAGATACTGTGTTCACTCTCCCATCTGCGCCCGTCTTATGAGACCATCCTCTTATGAATCGGTTCACCCTTAAATATTCACAAGGGAGAAATGATAACGATTAGCTCATTTTTCATTAACGCAGAATAATGACGTTGATGATGCGGAACGGTTTAACAGAGTTGAATCCTTCGTGTAACATCATTTTACAAGTGCTATTGTTTTTGCGTTTGAGCTGCCCATAGACAGCACTGAAGTAGTTTCGGTGCTTTCATTTAGTTTAATATTAATATTAGTTCAATTCAACGGTGGACCACGCTGACCTTAATTCTTTTATTTTAATTATTTATTTATTTTTTGGGGGGGTAAACTAAGTCATTGCAATGTGTCAGAAGATTGCATTCTCTAAAATGGGATGTGATTTGGCCAAAAATAGGCTTAAAAATATGTTGCCTACTTTTTTTTGTTCCTATAATGCGCCTATGTATATATATATATATATATATATATATATATATATATATATATATATATATATATATATATATATATATATATATATAGATGCTATATATATTTTTTTGTATAGCACACACACAAACTATTATATATATATATATATATGTGTGTGTGTGTAAGCACATATATATATATAATATATATATTTTATAGCATATGTAAGATGCTCAATATATTTTTTGTATTTTTATTTTTATCTGTATTAATAAGCACATTTAATTAAATTTTACAGCATTGTAAGTATACAGCAGCATGTGCAAATACAAACTAATTAACGAATCAAGTCGTAATTAATATGTGCAAAGTTGTGGCAGATGATTAAATTACTAAATAGCGATGGCATATTAAACTGACGGTTCTGTTTGGCTGTGTTTCTGATGCTTGAAGTGCAAAAAGGAAATATAACTTGGCATAGAAAAAACCCTTGGCAACGCTCGCGAGTCAAGAATGATAAACATTACGGATGATGTAAGGAAAACAGCTAATCATGCGCTACATACACTGCTAATGAAATGAGGAAAAACTGCTAATCGTACCGTATATTAAAAGCGAGTCCCACAGGTCACAGCAACCGTTTCTGTAGACCATCTGGCGCTTTGATAAGCAAAAGCACCTTGTTTTAATGCATGTTTGCGTTTTGGTGTCAGAAATGCGTGCAACCAGGTTTTCGGTTTCCTTTAAGCGTCATGCGAATGTTTTCTTCACGAGAGACGAGGGGAACCGCTTCACGCGAGCATGTGACGCCATCGCTGGAGCAGAAGATGAGGCGTTCAGTTCAGAGGCATCATGGGAGATTCTGACCCCTCCGTTCTAGCAGTCTAGGATTTTTTTTATTTATTTATTCATTTTTTCTGCATGAATAATGAATGCCTTACAACCGCGCCGGCGCTGGCTTGTTTCGCGCGCTCGCCGAACCTTTTGGGAAGCTCCTTTCTGTTGATACGCCGCGGTTATGTCATTCATCCAATTGAGCGCTTTCGTATTTAACATAGATTACCGTTTCCTAGGAATTGCTGACATGCCGCTTGATGGATCACCGCTCTGATCTAATACACGGGGTACGTCGTGCATTTATCACGGAAATGGATATGTCTGTAGACTCTAACTAACCCATAACCGCATTACATTCATAGCTACGTTGCATAGATAAACCGGATTTTCGGAGTCCGGCTGCATGGGGAATCGCTTTATCTGGAACGCTCCTCGCAGGCTTATCGTCTTGTTCATAGTTGAGAAATTTTCAGACGGACAACCTTTTACCCAAAGCCTCTTTTCTGACACAAACAACCCAGCAGACAATGAAACCTCAGCACGCTTAACCTTTCCACAGATGCTGGAGATATTTTCAGCCAAGCTCCGACTATGTTTCTATGCGCAGAAACCTTTATGTGCAAATAATGCAACAGATGGTTTCCCACGAGGGGCGCAAGCAAGAAACAATATATATATATGACGTCAAATGCGAAAAACGAAGAGAAGAGAGCAATGCAGATGAATAATTCAATTAATAGCGTACATGCAATAGATAAGACATTGTTACAAAAAGATTTCGTATTAAAATAAAGGCCCTTTTCGTCAAATACGAATGTTTGCAGCAGATAAAAGCGACCAAAGTCAATTGTTTTTCCATAAGGGTTTATTCACCAAGGATGCATTAAATTGATTCAGAGTGACAGTGAAGACATGTATAATGTTAGAAAAGACTTCCACAAAAGAAATATGAAGCAGCAAATCTGTTTACAATGCTGATAATAATCAGAAATGTTTTTTGAGCAGAAAAGCAGCATTTTAGAAGGATTTCTGAAGGATCATGTGACATTTTAGATCACTTTTGATCACAGAAATAAATTATATTTTACAATATATTCACACTGTAAACATGTGTTTTAAGTTATAATAATATTTAACAATTTTACTGTTTTTAATATATATTTTATTAAACAAATTAGTGCAGCATAGCTCAGCATGACACGTCTTTAAAAAAAAACTTAAATTTGAACGGCACGGTATGAATTCATATGAAATAAATGGGCAAATGTTCTGCGTAATGTCTGTGTTGAAATGTCAGTGAAAGGACTCGGTTGTTCTTCGTCTGTGTTTGCGCTGCAGTGTTTAAAGTAGTTTGTAATTTAGCTTGAGTTTGGTTGGAATACAAGACAGGGAAGTATAACACATGACTGTTTTAATATTAACAAAACGTACATCAATCCATCATTTCCATGCTCCAGAGGGGAACAACGAACACGTTTATTTAAAGAAGAAAAGCCCAACAGGGAGCTCAAAATTCACATTTGGATCAAACACAGTGCACATTGTTTTTAATAACAGGGGTCTTGGTATTCAGGGCAAGAGATTTGAACATAGTGAATATATCTTGATAGCGGACTTCTTCATAACAACGCCCTTTATTGTTCTCGTGTTTATTTAAAATGAAAGTTACTTGCTGTAAATATAAAAAATGCAAAGCTGAATTTTCAGCATCATAAATCCGGTCTTCGGTGTCGCATGATCCTTCGGAAATCCTTCTGATATGCTGGTTTGATGCTCAAGAAACGTTCGGTATGGTTAACCGTTGTGCTGCTTCGTATCGTGTTGAAAAATTGTGGTTGTAACAAATCCATCACCTTCAGCAATGCATTTTCAAAACAGTTACTGGTGGACGCATTATTTTGGTCCGCAGATGATGGATTGCTTTGACCTTTACATGATATATTTGGAAAATATGTAGCTGCGCCCATCGCTTATTATCATATTAGCTGATCAAAAGGCATGATTTCTTCTAGATAGACAGGATCTAAACCGACTTAAATCGTCCTCAAGGGCCAATCAATCAATTAAAGGAGCAGTTCTCCAGAAATCCCTCAGGCCATCCGAGATTAGGATGAGTTTATTTCTTCATCGCATTTGGAGAATTCCATCACTGTCTCAGTAATGCAGTGAATGGGTGCCGTCAGCATGAGAGTTGATAAAAACATCACAATAATCTGCACCGCACCAGTCCATCGATGTCTCGAAAAGCCAAAAAGCTAAGAAACAAGGAGCAGATCTATCATTTCAGCCCTAAAATAAGTCTATAACCCATAATAACTCTTCTTCCTGTAAGAGTAAATAAATAAATAAAATATTAGGTCTGAAACAGAATATACATCTGCACAGTCCAAAAAGTCCAAAACGGATCTAAATAAATATATTGGTGAATTTTTATGTGAGAGGATAACAGGAGGTTCACTTTTTGGAAGACTAGAGGAAGCATTATTATGGATTATGGACTCTTATTTTGGCCAGAAGCAACAGTTAAAAATGCATTGATTGATGCGTTTCTTACAAACACTCAGCTTTTTAGTTCGTAAGACTAATGGAGTGGATTACTTGTGGAATATTATGCTTTTATCAGCTTTTTGGAATCTCATTCTGACGGCACCCATTCGCTGCATGTGCATGTGATGGAACGCTACATTTCTCCAAATCTGATCCAGTGAAGAAACGAACTCCTCTAACAAACAGACACTTTTCATGTTTGGGTGAAATACCCCCCTAAAGTGTTTTGATCAACGGTGTCGAAAGCTGTAAAGGGAAACCAGATAATTTAGTCATAACAAGGCAGTTGTTTTCTCTTCTCACATGCTTAAGTGCTACTGTTTTGCTAGCAAAAGTGGCTGTAATTAAAGCGTTCAGCGAAACGTTAAAGCTCAGCGCTGATATACGAGCGTCCACAGTGACAGGCACTAAAAAGAAAGAGGCTACATCACTCGCAGCTCATCCTGTTGGGGTTGGCTTTCAGCTCTTGGCAGCGAGCGTCAAGAAGACGGGCTGTAAAAAGTGCTGAATTAATATGGAGGGTCGGTCTCTGCGGTGTCACTCGGTTCACTGCCGCTTTCATGAGAAAGCAGATGACTAGACAGTGCAATGTGAGGACCGTCTCATCTGGATACATGCGTGCGTTTATAGAGGGGTTTTGACATTGTGACGGCAACTTGCTAAGTCCTGCTCTTAATCGGGCCGTCCAGGGGCTGCTGTGCTCATTTATGGAGTTTGATCATAAAATCAAGAACAGTGCCAAGAAGAAAACGCTTTTTCTGCGGCATTTGCATTCCAAAAACAGTCATGTGGACATTATTTTGATTAAGTTAGGGGTTTGGGGATTTTTTAAATGTTTTTCAAAATGTTTTTTCTGCTTTCCAAGGCTGGATTTTATTTATTTATTCATTTATTTATTTAAAATATAATACTCAAATGTATATATATATATATATATATATATATATATTATATATATATATATATATATATATATATATATATAATTTTTATGTTATATATTTTTATATATTATTACTTATGATAAAATTAAATTTTCAGTAGTTAAAATATGTTTTTGTATAAGATTATGTAAAGCAATAAATTTTTTGCAACTAAGTTTAAAAAATGTATGTTTATGTACAAGATTATATATATATATATATATTTTTTATATATATATATATATATATATATATATATATATATATATATATATATATATATATATATATATATATATATATATATATATATATATATATATATATATATATATATATATATATATATATATATACATGTAAATACATGTAATCAACAAAAATGTTTAGATAAAACAAAAGATAGCATACAAATGAATTTTTTGCAGTGCACATTCCATATATAGCCTCTTTAATCATTTTACAAATCTATTTAATAGACAACAACTGTACTAGAATACAGTTTAAAATGATTTTAGATGGCATTCATCATGTCACACCGCGGGACATGTCAAGTATCTCGTGTCAAAAAGCCACATGCAAACGCACTCGTTGGACCCCGATTGATTTCTGATGAGCAGATATCTTATCTCAGAATTTTATCGGTCGATTATCATCTCGGACGAAATGCAAACTCGCACGCTTGTTTGTGTACAGAACGCCGGGGGACATGTTCCTGACTGCGAATAACACAAAACAGTGAAACATCACGCCGCGTAATCCCCATCCAATTAGCCAAATCCACTCCACACGTCTAATCTATAGCAGCGTGAGAGGAGCGCTCGTTCCCGGAGGGAGGAAGAGAGCGAGAACAAGTAGTCCTAATGAGGAGCTCTGACCTATACGAGAGGCTCAGATCTTCACACGGCTCGGCCTCATGACGGTGGGCCCCCGAACTTCACAAGGAATGCTTCGGGGGACGTGACTCACCAGCCATTTGATCAGACGCTAAGAAGGGTCACCGAAGCCGGCCCCACATGAAGCGCCGGGGCCACATTTGGCATGCGGGGCCGAGAGCGAGCGGCTTGCATGACTGGTTCAACTGGCATTTGACATCACTTCCAAGATCTCAGGCTTCGGGGAAGAGAGAGAGCTGAGACACGAGAGACGAGGCTGTAAACTTGGTCTTCGCTACAGAAGTCGGCGGGGCCTTTTAACTCTGCTGCAAACGCTTAGTTAGGGTCAACTCGTGTGATGTTTTGAGTGAAAATGGATATTAAATGAATCAAATGTAGGATGAGATGCATTTTTTGATCTTTTGTTAAATTATAAATGGCTTTAAGGTCACTTTTGATGCATTTAAATAATCCTTGCATGCATAAAATTATATATATATATATATATATATATATATATATATATATATATATATATATGTCTGACCCAAGACAATATCTAAATTACATTTGGATTTTGCCATTAAGTGTAAAATATATGTAAGGACCCATAAAAGCCTTAAGTGGTTTATTGATATGCCTAGGTTTTTATAATTTGTGATTTTTTATTATTTATTTTTTTTTTATTATGTACATCTGATGCATTTCAGAGCGAAAATGTAAATTAAATGTGTAAAAAATGTTGGGACGTATAGTTTCAGACATCTGCGTTCCCCAAAAAAAAAAAAAAAAAAAAAAAAAAAATTGTGTCTTGTTTTTAATAAATGCACATCTTTTTTCAATACAATTTACGCTAAAGAAAAAAAAAAGAAAGAAAATGCAAGGCATATAAACATAATTCGTTATATTATTCATGTTTAGATATTTTTTACATTATATGAAAAATAAAATTAATTATAAAACAATAATAAATAGCTGAATAAATAATAATAATGTGGTTTAGTGTGCCACAGAAAAAGAGAAAATATACAATCGTTCTGACAGTAACACTGGCAATAACACGAGAAAACATCTTGTGTCTGAAATCATCAACATAGCAATCATTTCAAAAGGTTCTTTTGTTTGCTTTGATTATTGCATGCCCTTTGCAGTCTTGTCCATAATGAATTCTCCTGTTATTCTAGTCAGGCGCTCTTTAACGTATCATTACATAGGCAAGGACCTCACAGCATAGAAAAAAAAAAAAAAACCCTCTGCCGGGAATAAAATCATTATAAATTGGGACATGTCATCTCCTAAACTTTCTAATAGAGGGCAGTTGCAGGGGAATTTTGAAGGTTGAAAGTCGCATGTAGACCTGGCCAGCAATGATGGGTCCTTATTGTATTCCCCAGCGAGCCGGGGAACTATCAGGTCTAAATGGTGCCGAGCACATTTAGTACCACAATGATGGATTGTACCCACCAAACATTTCCCCCTATTTTAAGTGAAAAGGAGTCCAGAGGCTAAACTTCACCGGTGTGCTGTTACGGGCACATTTATATCCATTTGATATTAAACAGACAGTTCTGACCCTCAAAATCATAACACAGCAAATGTGCACCAATTAGTTATAAACAGCTGAAGCTCCGAAATAAATGCAATCCTGGGTATAATTGTTGCTTCTCATAACTACATCTTAATTAAAAGCATAAAAAATAAAGCATAAACATACAGAATTATCGTTTGATCATCAATTATCTCAAATCAAAATTCGAATTACAAATAAATATAATTAAATGCACAAGATAGCGTCATTTTCACAATCCACTGTTGTCGAATTATTAATAAAACTATTTATTTATTTGAACATTTCTCTATTTAAATACTTTTTTAGAGGCCGATTGATTGTTTTGGTCATTCTGCTTTTTCTTAATTTATTATACTCATTTTAATAATTTCGTCATTTTAATAAAATTATAATTTAATTGAATAATAATAATAATAAGCATGCTTTTCCACAGATAACACTGTTACAGAAATGTTTTCTAAGCTACGAGCCCATCTTTTTCCCACTTTTTGACCGCAAAAACGTCCGTTTTTCCACGTAATAAGAAATAAAGGCATACAGGTTGGAGACGATGTGCGTCTTTGAAGTATTACTTCGGAGCATCACGTCACCGAGGAGGTTTGCTGGGAAGCCACGTGTGGAGCCGTGGCACATGGAGGGAATGATGCCCCGGCGCTCGGACTCGGTCTGTCTGGCTGTTGTTGAGCTCGGACGTGTGTTGAGCAATGAGGCCCAAGCGAATAGCAGTTCTGCCCTTAACTCATCCCTTCTGGCAGGCCTGCGCGCTAATGATCTGTGTGGCCGAAACGGTTAGACGATCCTCAGCCTGTCCCAGCGCGCAGCGCTGCCCAATATACAGCCACTCACTTACCGCTAACATAAGGCTTCTCTTAATACACAGCATGTATTTTAATACACCTTTGAAACATGAGTTGGTTTATTTATTTATATGCGTGCTCTTGGCACGCTCTCTGCTGTCTGGGGAGTCTCTCTCTCTCTCTCTATATCTCTCTGCTGCTCGCTCGCTCGCTCTCTCTCAGAGGTGCAGCAGCATCTAGTGGTCTTGCTGGAAAGAAATGTTTGCATGAATGAAATGTATTTCTCTCACCTTTGCCTCGGTGGTGTTTATGCAACGACTTGCAGAAAGATAGCTGCTGAATAGTAGATTTTCCTCTGATATGTTGTGCAAATAAAAGTGCTTTGTTTGATGTTGTACTGGGCACAGGCAAAAAATATATGTGTGTGTGTGTGTATATATATATATATATATATATATATATATATATATATATATATATATACACATATATACACAGTACTCACCACTTAATTTCTAGTGATTACCATCAATTTGATTACAGAGACATTTAATAAAAATTAAGTATTTAATCGTATCATTATACGATACTATCACTCTGTTCTCTTGTTTGATACTGTTCACTGCTTTGAAACAATGCGTATTGGTAAAAGAGCTATATAAATAACAGTGATTCATTGATTGAAATATAGTATAGCAAAACAGGTCAAACAGGTCTTTTTGCGTAAAAAGTAAAATTACAGTAAAATTACAGTAAAAATTACAGTAAAATTACAGTAAAAGTTACAGTTTTGCGTAAAAAGTAAAATTACAGTAAAATGATTTGTGCGAAGCAGCGTTAGTTTTTTTCAATTTTTTTTATTACAAAATACATTTTAGTATTCCTATAAAAACTAAATATTCATTAAAAATATATATATATATATATATATATATATATATATATATATATATATATATATATATATATATATATATATATATATATATTTTTTTTTTTTTTTTTTTACTACAAATAAAGTTTATTACTGTAAAATCACTACTGATTTTGGGGAAGCATCCATTCTGTCTTTTTAATTCCTTTTTCGTGTCTGGAAGAAACTCTTCGTCCGTCTATTTGTTACATAAGGCTCATCTAATCCCGCGTGTACTGAATATAACAAAAAAGAAACATCATCATCATCTCAGCTGTACGTTCCGTTGTGTGTTTATCTCGACACCCTCCTAAAGCATCCATGCTAAGGTGTTAATATCAGCATCCAGCCTAACAGCTTACGAATGCTAACCAAAAGCGTGGTGTGAAAGCGCTCCAGATCTCTACAGCCCGTGCTCACAGATTAGCACTTCAAAAAGGGCAAAGCGGTCTCCAACTCTGACACGCCGTCAATACACATTCTTTAATGTCGTGCCTCTGGCTGTTGCTGTTGACTCGGCAGATAACCCCGGCGTCATTTAGCACAGCTTATTTCCGCAGAACGTGACACCCGGCACCTTTTAATCCCATTATATCGTTATTATTTGTCAGAAACCTAATATACTCACATGATGACACATACAGGTTTCCTGTGCCAACAAGAATTAATGTCACTTTACTTGAGGTATTTATGGCAAATTGCGTAATGATTCTTCCAGGGCTCTGGGACTCATACGTGACTAATATCAGAAAATAAATGAAAAAAAAAAAACAACCCCAACGTCAAGGATCAATGTAATGCAGTCGTGCAGCTGAAAATTCTTCACTGTTATGAAGTAAAACCCTTTCCTTTCATCTCATTTTCCAGTAAAAATATCTAAGCATCCAACATCAAATGTAAAAGTTTACCTAACGACTTAAATTTGCTGAAAATCTACTCCAAGATGTCGATGAGTTTGTTTCGTTATCAGCATTGCATCACTTGCTCTGCAGTGAATGGGTGCCGTCAGAATGACAACACAATAATCCGCAAGTAACCCAAGTAAAAAAGCATCATTAAGAGTTTTAACCATCATTGTTAAATTTTAACCTCGCTTCAGGCTAAAAATATAGTCTATAATCCATAATAATGCTTAATGTTAAGTGAAAAAATCCACTTTCAACCCATCTCTCAGATCAAAGAGCTGTTCTGACTTTGTTTTTTTTTAGTGGAGAAAGCAACATCATAGATAGAGGACTCATATTTTACCAAAATGTGAAAAATGTCTCAGGATGTAAACCGATGCACTGGAGTGGTGTGGATTATTAGGATGTTAAGATGGACTCTCGTTCTGACGGCACCCATTCACTGCAGTGCGTCCATTGCTAAAACGAGGATGGAACGCTACATTCATCAAAATCCGTTCTTATGAAGTAACAATTATAAATGATAACTACAACGTTTTAAAAAGGTTTCCATCATTCTGGCATTTGTATAGAACGCCCAAGAGTGGAGAATTGTGTTTATCCCCTGACTCAGGTCACATGACAAGGTATTTCCTACGATTTGTGTAGCATGTACCGTATCTCCCATCAGATCAGAGCCCTCCACTGATAAGCATCAATCTGTTTGCTTTCTGGAGTGCGGTGCACTTCATTAATAAAATCAATCCGTGCACGTCTGAGGCTCTGGGTTCAGAACTGGTGATGTACCAGAAGGCGAGATTTTATCGATGAGTCTGTAATGTCTCGGCATCAGCTAATTTACTCTAATAGTAAGAGTATAATGCAGATAAATAATAGAGTGCACCTTTGGTTGAGTGAAGATCGTCTGAGGCCGTTTTACTTTGACCTAAAACGTAAACTTTATGCAAAGAGGAATATGCAAGTCTCTAAACTCTCGATAGAAATCTTTAAAGCAATCTGTTCAGCTCTCAAAATGGATCCGGTTAGCGTTTCTTTTCTTTACATAATTGTGTCATGACACTAATTTCATTGAATTATTTAGTTTTATGGTCCATCTGGGAAAAAAATAAACATCACTTATAGTAATGGCATATAGTTTTTTCATTAAGCCACATAAGCAGAGAATAATTCATGTCTTTAGCACAAAAGCTCGGGACTGAGTCATGAAACGAATGTATTATTCGTGCAATTCAACAGCAGACCAGTAAACAATAAGTTCAGTGTCTTACAGTTTCGATGACAGCGTTGCCAGATAGATTTGGTTCTTCCTCAAATCTCTGAACAAGAGGTAGCGCTTTTCCTTCCTGAATAATTCAGCTTCTTTTGATTTAATTGAATAACCAATTCAGCTACTTAGTTTTGTCCCTGAGTGAATTCGTGCTCATGAATGCTTCAGTTCCTGCTTTTTTTCCTGAATAAATCGATGTCTTGAATGAATTGATTGAATGAATGATTTAATAACTCACTCATAATTATTCCCAGTAGTTTTATCAGTGTCCGCAAATGCTCCAGCTTATCAATTAATTATTCGGTCAGACACTCCACGCTCTGTTCCTGAATGAACCTGTGTTTTGAATGAATCATCTGAATGAACGATTCAATGAGTCACTTATAACAACACTCTGTAACTCCATGTTTCTGAATGCTTCAGTCAGAAACTCACATGCTTTGTTCCTGGTTGAATCAGTGTTTTGAATGAATCAGTTGAATGAGCAATTCATTGAGTCAATCCTAAAAGCAGCCAGGTCTCGTACAAATCTGTTTCTGTTTTTTGTTTTGTTTTGTTTTTTTTAGAAAGGATTAGTTTTAAAGTGCTTTATTCTGTGATGGATACATTTTATTTTTTTTTAAATGAATTGGTTGAGTGAATGATTCAACTTTTTCACTGGAGAAAGCGATATCATGAGCAGAGGACACATATCTTAAAGTTAAATGTGTCCTAATGATGGATTTGTTTCATACAAACATGCAGATTTTGACTTTATAAGATGGTAATTGACCTGTTTTTTTCCTCTTTTTATTTTCAAAATAAAGCAGTTTTAAACACATTGGTTGAGTGAACGATTCAATGACACGCTAATAAAGACGCGACACAGTTTCGTTTGTGTTTCTGAGCAAATCGTCTGAATGAAAGAACCGCTGACTCGCTCGAATACGGTCACTTGTCGCCACAACGATGTAACTCGCAGAAAGTGTCACTGAAAAATGATTCAAAAGTGATACAAAAGTTGCAACCGTCGTGTAATTACAATTTGCTGGTTGTTGAAATCGTGATCCCAATTTTAAATACTAGTGATGCTTACCTTAACAAGCACAGCTAGCCAATAAATAGCAGAGATAGCATGTCTACGGAGCTGAAGAACAGAAACCATTTAATAAGGCATGTAAAGAGCGAAACAGACAGCCAGTGACACGTCTAACAATGGACTAGACATTTTTAGGCAGTTTTTACAGATAAATCTTGGCATAATGCCTGCAAATAAGTCCAATTTATAAACCTCTCACTACTCCGTGGTGGGTTGAGAATAGATTCCAGCGATTCCGTTCAGTCACTTTCAGAAAATCCTTCCTTCTGGTTGGTACAAAAAAAAAAAAAAAAAATGCCAGAACAGCTTAGTGGAGGATTAGACTTGCACCTGGTCCCCAATGAATTATCTAACAGTGTTAAAACTGAAAAAGTGAGCTGTGCGGCAAGCCGGAATGAGATTTCCATGCAAATTGTTGGCCTCATCTTCCTCCTCCTTTATAATAATCCCAACTCAATCCATCCCTCAGTTCAAAATGTGCAGAAATCTTCACTCTCTCAGGGTATTTTAGTAGTGCTGCATGTGCTGAACCGACTCTCTGTGCGTGATTCCAGGTGATCGACATTAAGGAGAAGCTGAAGGAGTCGAACAAATTCTGGTCGTCGCTGCCAGACGGCATCTGTGCAGAGGACGAAGTGACTGACCCAGATGAGGAGCAGTGCTGGAACAGTCACACAAAGGGAAGGTACGACGGTCACCTTCAGACACACACTCCCTTGAGTCGCATTGCAGATTGTTGTTCTTCAATGACACCTTCCGCTGTAATTGTTTGAGCCGTAATAGGTCACAGGGAAATACAAAACACGCTTTTGGTACAATGGAAGGTTGCTGTAAATAAATATTTGAATGTTGAACTGAACTGAATATGCGCAAATTTTGGATTATCCTCTGGTGATATACAATTTGAAATTCGATTCAATTAGTAATAACCTTTTCAAGTTTGTTTCCCTTTTAAATTTAATTTAATTTAATTTAATTTAATTTAATTTAATTTAATTTAATTTAATTTAATTTAATCTTCTAATTTAATTTAATTTAATTTATTTAGTTTTTAATAAATAATAGAGTCTTGAATTGAACTGAATATGTGCAAATTTTGTATTATCCTCTGGTAGTATACAATTTGAAATTCAATTCAATTAGTAATAACTTAACCTTTTCACATTTGTTTCCCTTTTAAATTAAATTAATTAAATGAAATTTAATTTAATTTATTTTTTTATTTGTAATAAACAATAGAATTTTGAATTGAATTGAATATAAGCAAATATTGTAATATCTTTTGGTGGTATACAATTTTAATTTAAATTTACTTACATTTAAATTGCATTAAAATGTAATTAAATTAAAGTAAATTTGTAAATAAATCTGGGCAACAAGTTAAGGTATGTTTCCTTTAACATTTAAAATTTTAAATTAAAATGTTAAAGGGAAATTTAATTTAATTTAATTTAATTTAATTTAATTTAATTTAATTTAATTTAATTTAATTTAATTTAATTTAATTTAATTTGTAATAACCATTTCTGACTATTTTACTCTGGGTAACAGGTTCATGTTTGGGGTCAGTACAAAGACATTAATACTTGCATACTTGCATTTAAGAGTACAAATGTGACACTGAAGGCATAATGTAATATAATAAAATTTCAACTTTGCATCAAATGAATAAATTACATTTTAAAATAAATTCAAATTCAAAAAGTATATTTTAAATGATAATACTAAAGAGTCAGTCAGTCCATCTATCAATCTCACCATTCCCAAACCTTTGAATGGTATTCTATATATTAATATGTGAAGGTGAAATGTTTCATCTATAAACAACTATGCCACTTTGTGTAAAAAAAAATAAATAAAACCGTTGGTTTTAACTTATTATTTGTCCTGACTTGCAATACTAATAAGCTATCAATGCATTCGAGTGTGATCAGAGGTTTGTATGGATGGACAGGCCTGTGGTTTTAGAGCAGTTCACGAACATACATGATGTCTGTCACTCCGTCTGCCCGCCCTTGACGATGAGCCAGACGGCTTGGCAGAAAACCCGTCCGCTTTCAGTCCTCCACAAGTGATAATATCAGCAGATGGTGCAATATAAGATGTGTTTCATTTTCTCTCCAAGCGGCCTCATCATGTAAATGACCCGTAGTGTGTGAAGAGAGGCTGTTTTAGAGCACCTAAAAGACAAATGAACACAAATGAAACGACTTGGTGGAGCTTATATACTTGTGATTTTTTATATATATATATATATATATATATTTGTCAGATCTGGTCTCCATGGACTACACATGTCTCGTAATTGGCTAATTACGGCATAAAAACCGCACGGATTGCATTTGAATAGGAGCACATTTGCGATGCCGCAACCTGGGAGCATTCAACAAGTTTCGTTTATTTTTACACAAAGCACCACCTGAAATATTAATTAGGCGCAAACAATTACCTCTTGGTGAAGTGCTTATTAGGAGATTAGATCTCAATAGAGTTGGTTGCATGAATAATGCTGCAACATGTGTTTATACAGACTCACGGGGTTCAGACAAAGACGCAGAAATTTAGCAGAGGCAAACGTGGTATATGCAATTAATTCAGACTTCTTTGTGTAGATCGTCGGGCTTTCATCACCGTTCATATTCATAACGCTTACTTAATTAATTCCACTATATATTTTATTTTGTAGACTGATTGCATATTGTTTGGATTTATAATGTTCAGAAATATTTAATGGTCTTATTCAATTTTATTAAATTAAATAAATTTTGACTACAATTTCGTTTAGTTTGGATTTATACTATATACAGTACTGTGTATGGTACTATAGATTTTAAGTTGAATGTGTATACTATATATGTATATGATTAATAAATTAACATCATTTATTTATTTATAATTTATTACAAATAAATGCTTTTAAATAAATGAACATTTTCTATATTATTATATTTTAAACCTCATCAACGTTACCTTTTAAATTTTATTTTGCAAAGAAACTGACTGAATAGTCTTTGCAATAATGTTCAATTAATTAAAATAAATGTACAGTAAATAAATAGGTTTGACTACAACTAGTCATGTTAAACGTACCATTTATTTATTTATTAATTTGTCGCTTGGATGCATAATATTTAATTAATGCAATGAAATGTATTTAAATTTACAAAGTAAACACATTTAAAGACTCTAATTCTCAGAATTTGCTAAATTATTTATTTACAAAATTTGCATTTGCTTTTTTTGCAACTACTTAAAAGAATATACTCCGCTGAAGTGTGCTTTATTTTTATTTTATTTACATTTTATTTAACCAGGAAATCTCTTGAAATTAATAAAATAAAATAAAATAAAATAAAATAAAATAAGATTTAATTAAATTAAATTAAATTAAATAGTTAAACACATCTTGCTTGTCTTTTTCCTGGACAAGCGGTACATTTAATTACACAAAATTCAAAAATACATAATTTATTATTATATCAGATCACCCTATAATGCCCTTTTTTGAGATTTACCAGAAATATCTGTTATATAACGCTAACTTATTAAAAGTATTTCTCATTTCCTTAAATGAATCTTTAACACTTTTATTAGCTGCCTTTGCAAGCACAACATTTCCTTCAAGAAATGCAGATCTAGTAACGTCTGCACCTTTTTGCAGCAAGGTGATTTTCACGCTATAGGTGAAAGTGCAGCTTGCAGCCTGCCATTATTCTTGTGTTCTACAGCGCGGGGCGACGCAAAAACGCTGACTTGTGATGCGCGCGCTGCAACTGAATGTTGCAAATGAAGTCATTCTGCACACAATGTTGGAGCTGCAGGGCATGTTAATGTGAACGTGAGAGGTGCTGATCCCGCTGAAGTCTCCTGATAGGGTCACGCTCGAGTCAACAGCTCCGTCACGTGACCGCAACTAATGCAACTAAATATTAAGGTTTCGTTAGAATCGGCTGGAGAAAATGCACTTGGAGGCGCGTGATCGTTTTTGCATAAATGATGACTTTTGTTTAATTTATTGCATTTTGCACTTCGCTTTTTAATCAAATATAGATTATATCAAATCACAGGCTCAAAAAAAAAGTGATCATTTATCATTTATGCGTTTGTTGAACCCCCGACTGCGAATATAATATTCTCGCCAAATGTCTGCGTGCTGATTTCCAGATACTTCCCTGAAGTTGTAAAAGACGGCCTGACGAACCAGCTCAACAACCCAGAGGTGGAAGTGGACATCACGAGACCGGACACCTTCATCAGACAGCAGATCATGACCCTGAGAGTGATGACCAACAAGCTGCGAAACGCTTACAACGGCAAAGACGTCTACTTCCAGGACTCCAGTGAGTCGCTTCCTTTAAAAAAAAAATAAAAAAGTGTCAGAAACATCAGTAAAAATATGCAGTGTGCAGTTTTCACTAAATAAGACTAAAAAGCAAATGCTGAAAATAACAATATAATGTCATTTTACCTGAAGTAACTAGACATTTTATAATACAAAACAATTTAACACACATTCAATATTATACAAATAAATATTTTTTTGTTTTTTATGTTTTTAAAAAGATTTATTTTTTTACAATGCATATACAATTTAGATTTATTGCATACATTTAATTGTCAGAAAACAAAAAATATTATATATATATATATATATATATATATATATATATATATATATATATATATATATATATATATATATATACATTAAAATGTATTATATTTATATATATATATATATACATATATATTAAAATTTATATATATTTATATATATTAAATATATATATATATATGTATATATATATATATATATATATATATATATATATATATGTATATATATGTAAATGTATATACTTAAATGTATTAATAAATCTGTTACATATTAAAAGAGATATAACACATATTGTAAAATAGAAAGATATATAAGATACTACAAAAAGTTTATTCAAAGCAATTCAGGCTGAAATTATTAATTGATTAAAACGCTGTGCGTTAAATTGGTATTGCGAGCATTATCGCTTACAAAATGTAAAAATGAGACGTTACACAATTCATAACTTCCCAGTTGTGTTTAATTTGGTAAGTCGGAGAATTCATATTGAAGTCTGTGTTGACTTTTCCGTGCAATATTGAGGGACACAAACAACTGAAAGGTGAAAAAGTCAGCTCCTCTCTGTGCGTGCGCCGCTCTGTTCTCAAGGAGACACATTAGTATTTAAGTCATGCACCATACGCTCTGTTATTGACACTTATTTTGGCTTCGACCTACTTTAGATCTGACTTTCTTAAAGGCATAATGCATAGATGAAAATAGACTCAATTGCACAGATAAAAATAAGCCCGAACCGTCGTGCGCATTTACACCCCTTTTCTGATGCAAAAGCTCTCCAGCATGTGTTATTCCCCGTAAAGAGGCCAGCCCATCCCTCAAACGGCCGCCCGCTGGCTCCATTAATCATTCGACGGCGTCAGAAAGCGTCACACGCCGTCTAGACCCTCTGCCAGAGTCAGTGAAATGAGATCCCTCGTCTGTCACAAACTCACACCAACAGGAAGCTGAATTATGATAATGGCGGGAATATTCTCGTCCTCAGGTGTCTCGACTTCGGGAGCGACTCTAAACCTGTGTAGGGACTAACTTATTATTTTATCAAGTAAATCAATTCAGAAATAAGTAAATTGATGCAAGCACATGAATAAATATGATTTGTATTTAAAAATAAGCTGAAAATAAATATCTATTGTGATTATACACATATATATATATATATATTAAACTGAATTATAAACACACATTAAAACACATTATTACATTAAAATGTTATAATATTAACATAAAATAATAATACAGTATATATAGTGTATAACACAGAGCCTTTTAAGTATTTAAAAATATGTGCATAAAATAAGGAGCAAAAAGTAAAGGAAGTTACTGAGAAACTGAACAAAAGATTTCAAAAATAAATAGAAATTAAAATATTAAGTGTATAATATATATTGATTTCATATAGAAAAATGCAGTTATTATGCCCTTTAAAAACACATTAAATTCTAATATATATATATATATATATATATATATATATATATATATATATATATATATATATATATATATATATATCTATGTATCATGATTAATCACATCCATAATAAAAGTTATTTATATATACATAATAAATATACACAGTACACACACACACATATACTTTGTAAAGAAAAATTATTTTGTTATATTATTATTTTATTTTAATATTTTGGATGCAGTTAATTGACAGAAGTAGAAAAAAAGTACAAAATATTCACACGCTCATGTTTGTTAAATTTTTCTGAACAATTCCACAGACACTAAAGTTGGACATTTCGACACTTGATGCTTTTATTCCCACGCTTTTCTGCGATTTCAGATGCATTTCTTCTCACACCGACCGTTGTGTGTGTTTCTGTGCTCCAGGTGACGAGGAGAGCGGCTCGGGCAGCGGAAGCGGCTTCACCACGGAGCCAGAAGTGGTCCACACGGAGCCACCGATGCTGGAAGCAGACAAGAGCGACCCTCAGCCCCCGGCAGACGCGGCGGGCCCCCGGCAGACGCCCTCGCTGCGGTTACTCTCCGCCGGAACGGCCCTCACGTGGCTGCTGCTGCTGCTGCGGTGGAGATAATGGCAGGAGGCGGCACGCAGCCACACGGACGCATATGACAGAAGCAGCGTCGCTCGCGCTGTTAGCCTTTCCCTACCTGGACCGGACGTTTTCCAAAAAAAAAAAATAGCAAGAAAAAGCCCATGAAAAAAGGAGAGCAAGCTAGCTAGCTAGACGTGAAGAGGAAACCTTTGCATCCTGCTTGTTCCAAAGAATGCTTGGTGCAATCAGAAGCCGACTGCTCTCGTTTCTAAATGAAGTTAAAAGAAAAGCAAACTTTTGGGAAGGAAAAGCGGTCGCCGTGCTAAAGGGGGTCGCTTTTGCCTTTTCGGGAGAGAATGGGGAAATATGAAAATCTATTTTTGTTTTCCTTTTATACTGCATAAAGCGAGACGACGAAAATACGCTTTTTGTTTTTTTTTTTCTTTTCGTTTTTTTTGTTTGCGTTACGCCCCTCCCGAGTTCATTAAAAGCAGACGTTATAAAGAAAAAAAAAAGTAAGAATAAAAATCTATATGAATCGACTTGTTTATGTACCACTGTGAGAATGCATGGGGAGGTCATGAGTAAATGTTTTCAACTGTGATTTCCACACAATTTTAACGCTTTACTCTTCCGTTGAAGTGTTTTTGTTGTTGTTTTGCTCGGCTGACGGTCGTTTTCTAGGACCTGGGATGGCTTTGGGTGAGCGTGAAGGTCGAGTCTTACAGAGGGCTGCTCCTGCTTGATTCAAAATTAATGATCCATATCTTAATATATAAAGGTTTTAGTTATAAAATGTTTTCTTACAGAGAAAGATTTATTTATATTTCTAATATAATTATATATTTTGGCTTTACCAGTTAGCAACTTTTATTCGAAAGCGCGTATCTAACAAAACAGCTCTTGCAAAAGAATGATGTTTTTTGCTCTTTCAAACCCAATAATTAATTTAACCAAGGTCTTTTTTTTGTTTCGTTGTTTGTTTGGGATGTGCCTGAAACGGGCTGCTTTAAAATAACTTTCTGATTTGGGATAGTTTTTTTTCTATTGAAAAGCCAGTGTTAAACCCGACTGATTCATGTTCCTTACGCTCGTTTATATATTCATCAATGTAATGGATTATGTATGCATAACCCTCATTTACTTAACAACCTTTTTTTTTTCAGTTTTTATATGTAACCCGCCATATCATCGTTTCATGTATAACCATTTGCATTTACAAAATTATTTTGTTGTGAAACAGCAGGCCTCGTTTATGAAACTAAAGCCGGTAGCATTGCATTTCACCCTACTGTGAATGGGTGCCGTCAGAATGAGTCGAACAGCTGATAAAAACGTGAATGATAACAAGTCATCTTCTCTGAATCTCTGCGCTGTTTACGAGCTGAAACGGTTTAAAACAGCTCTAAACAAATATGTGAGTGGATATTAATGTGAGAGACAACAGGAGATGTTTTTTTCACTCAAATTTAGTCCTGAAGCAAAGGTTTCGACTTAAATGATGGATTTGTTTCTTACGAACTAATAGCCTCCCTCTTCACAAGGGCCGGAGTTATAGAGATGTTTTTTTATCAGCTGTTTGGGCTCTCGTTCTGACGGCACCCATTCACTGCAGGGCATCCGTGAAGCAATGCTACATTTATCCAAATCTGTCGAAACATCTACACCCGCTTAATTTTATAACTTTAGTTTTTGAGTGAACTACGCCTTGATTTTAAACCGCGTTCAAAACATATATATATATATATATATATATATACGATTTACATTGTTCTGCTTATGTTTCACGAACGAGGCCCATTGAGTCGCTTAGAATGTTATAAGAGCACTTTCTTGGTTTGACTTGTATCTGTAGTTATGAATGTTCCCAATCCAGCGCTATTCAAATACATCGAGCAAACCGACAGAATTAGCGGTTTAATGGCTCAGACCTCCCGTTATGAATGCTGGCATGTGTTAATGTATCGTTTAATGACAGCTTCTCCAAACAACTCTTTGGTTTATGGAAGGACGCCGTGCATTCATCCGGAACCATAAAGCTGCGCTTTATGTTGAGAGCCGCCTGCTCATGCATCACGCTCTTGTCATCACTGAAATGCAAAGATGCTAAAAGATCCTCTAATGTTCTTTTCTCAGAGATGCGTGAAGGTTGAATTAAAGTGCGGGGTGGCGTGTGGAATATAGACGCGCAAACAGCTTCGGAAATGAAACGCGAGAGAGTCCGGCGACGCTCCACTGCGTCTGGTATTTGAAGGCAGGACAGGTAGCAGAAGACGATGTGCTTTTTGCTCATGCCTGGGTACTTTTGTCTTCCCAGAAAGGCTCAGAAAGCATCTCGTGGGTTTTGGAAATGAGAAATTCAGTGAGCCAAGAGAGAGGGCACGTTGAGGAAAGGTCGAACACATAGCTGTGTCTTAAAGTCAACATGAAGTCAGATTTTAAATCCTATTCACTGTAACATCTTCCTAGCCCTTGTGCCGTGCAGAACATCCTAGTTTGGTGTTCCTCATCCAAAAAAACGACATTTGCATTGCTTGTAAATCTGTCACTGTGCTCTATTATCACCAGGGACCTCATTTAGAAAATGTTGCGTAGAAACCATGCTAAATGTGATCTTGCGACCATTTTTCGTATGAACGTATAAACGAGAAAACCCGAGTACGCCTCTCTTTCGGGTGTGAAATCTGTTCATCTCAAAGGACCTTGAACTTGCGCGCAAATAAATGGTTTCGGCTCTCCGTCTTTCTAATTAATGTCATTAACGCAAAACCTCACCGATCATCATAATTTGCAGCAGCGAGCGGCAGGAACTCTTTACGTTTTCAAAAACCTGCAATACTCCCAATAAAAAATGCACACGTCTGCTCAGACCCTGACATTGGCGTGGTTTTAAGTATAAGCACACTCTACGATCAAATCTGTGCATGCGCACGCTGTATAAATAAGGCCCTAGATCTTATATTCAATATTTTTGCCTTTTTTGCTTTTTAGCACAGGTTTGATTGGTTTGGTTGAGTAAATATTACTAAAACTACACACAATTATTTTCTTTTTATATATATCATGTTTCATAAATATGATATTTGGCATAAAATAATATGTTTTTTTTTTTTACCATTTTTACATCTATTTTAAAATTGTCGCGCCTAAAAGTTATCTAGTTTTTTTTTTTTGTTCGGTCGTTTTTTACTTCCTCGTTGAACTTGTTGTGTTCCTGGTCAAAAAAGACTAGCCTACATGAACAGGGACACCTCCGAGTTTAATGAGGAGCTTAAAGGAAAAAACAAAAAACTCAGAACCGGGAGAGACAATGCTTAAACATTAACTTTGTTTTTTGGTTTTTGGTTTTTAATCAAATTCGCTGCAGGTCAAAATGACAAGAACACAACATAAGGGCTAAAATTCGCTTTAAAATCGTGTTTTTCTCACTTAAAGGGAGCATAATCGGTCAATTCATGTTGACTTTAAGTGTTAGGTGTGAACGCCGAAGAATGCAGAAGAAGAAAAAAACACAAACGGCGTAATTCATGAATGCTCTTCAGACGAAAACTTTACTTCAAGGAAGTCGAAAGTGGTTGAGGGTCTCAAATGGGCTGGTTGCTATATACAGTGGATCACGAAGGGGCAAGTTAACGCAAAAACTGCCGTTTTTCTCTTCCATTGCCCTCCGTTCTCGTGCGCTCCTGTCAGAATCCGAAGACGAAGCATGTCATGTAAAACTTTTCCTAATAGCTTGCGTGTTTCTACTTGTGGTCTGAATGTATTTGGCTTTTCTCTGATGATACCGATTGAACGGTATCGCCTATTTTATCGGTCTCGGAGGATGCGAAGACTAAGCCGTCCATCCGTCAAAACGGACACGTGGTTTTTATTTTTTCACGTCGTAATGTGTTTGATGGATACAAACCAGATCCAGGCACTCCGAGCGAATCTGTTTCTATGCGTTTTGCTTTCTTTTTCCACATTGCACTTTGAAATTGAGTTCCACATTTAGATCTTTATATGAGTGACGAAACAAGAAAAAAAAAAGAAAAACGTTTACATGTAAACAAGTACAAGCCATGTCAAATACATGTTCGAAACACTTTGAGAAGATTGTGGTCTGAAAGTGAACGTTGTTCCTACTGAAGCACGCTGCTTTGAGCTACTATAGGTGAAGTTTTAATGCGACGTTTATGTCGTGCAAGCAGACATGCCTTACAGTTTGTTTGTTTTCTTTTTTTTAAAGAAAAAAAAAGTACTAAATGGATTGCATATTTGGATTTTGTTACTCTCTCATATATACGGACAAGTAATGAAGGGGTGCAAATAAACATTTTATATATAAAAAAACGCATCGGTTGTCATTTTATGTGTGTGCGTGCAAGCTTTGGTCGCATGCATTCGTCACATGAAGTCGATCGTCAATTAGAGACGCTCATGCAACGTTTATTTAAGCATGCATCATTACTCAAGCATTCATTCTGCAGAGCAAAAGAGATTTTAATCGAAACGCTGATGCGATCAAATTCAGTGAAGGAAGGAAAATCAATCAGGCTTTAAGGAATAATTACAAGCATAAGAGGTGTTTACGGTTTAATGGACAATCTGAATGAAACCGCATCCTAGAAAGCGCATGATGGGATCATAAAACATGATTAAATTAAGGTTCGGTGATTGAGTGAGTCACCTGACCCAAATCAATCGATTCAATTGATTCATTAGAAAGAACTCCTCCATTTGGTCGATTATTTTCATGTGCAGTCAGCGAGAACGATGCTTATTTTTAATATGTTGTTTTGCAGCACCGGGTCTTTCTCTCTCATCGCGCGCGATCCACAACTCTGCTAAAATATAAATATATATATATATATTTGTGCTGCAGCTCTGCAGATTGGGGAAGTGCTGCTGTAACCGTCCATTCAAGCTTTAACGAACCATTCTCGGAATCGATGCCTGCGCACCCGGCGCAAACTGATGCTTTCGTGCACATTGCGCAGCTGTAAGGAATTATAAAACATGCGTTTTGCATATGCATGTTTTTTTTGTGGGAACATGTGAATGAATTGTTCCCACAGCGGATGCTGCTAAATACAGTTTGTTAACATTAGTGTACAGTTTCAGATGACTTATTTCTCAATAGACGCCTAAAGTAATCCCCAGCAGTTTGTGCATGATCTTTAAACTGCGGTGTTCAGTAAGAAATAATGGCTGTTTTTTGTTTTGTTTTTTGTTTTTTTTTAGATCCACTTCATATGAGCATCTGCTAGTGGATATTGGATACATATTTTTGTATTCAGTTGTGATTCTTATGACACCACTCTTTACAAAACCCATCAAGGATATGTCTGGGTTAAAACAGACTTATTATAACACTGTTATTATCATAATTCTTTATTTTATTTTATTTTATTTTTTATTTTACCTTTTTATTACCTTTTATATCTTTGGATCCACCTAAATAATACGATAATAAACATGAAGTCTTAAAAACGAAATGGTGACTTGACACAAAAAACATTTTTTAATATATACACTTAATATAGGCACAAGCAATACAGTTTAATAATTAATATGTTTGTTGTTTTTATGCCAACCTTTAAAATGCGTATGTGTATCATGAATAATCGAAACCAAAATAATTAGATAAATGAAATTAGAACACTGGAAAAGCTCAAACTAATAGCACACATTAATTAATACCAAACCATACGTATGGTACGCTCATGGGACACTTTAAAAATGGTGGGTTTAAAAACCTGTACTGTAGGTCTTTCAAGGTGACCTGGGGAAAGGAGGTTTCCAAAGCACATCCACTGCTCAATGGAGTTCCTCAGGGTTCTGTTCTCGGACTCCTCCTCTTCTCTATACACACTTCACTAGGTCCCATCGTACAGACACACGGTTTCTTCTATCATTCTTATGCCGATGACACACAGCTGTATCTCTCATTTTAACCTGATGGTCCAACGGTAGCTGCACAGGTGCCTGGAGGACATCTCGGGATGGATGAAAGAACATCACCTACAGCTCAACCTGGCAAAGACTGAGCTTCTCGTCTTCCCTACCACCCAGTTTCATTGACAATCACCCCATCAAGTTCAGTCAGATATCTTGGTATAATCTTTGATGACAAGCTGATTTTCAAAAACCAAATTGCAAAAACTAGGTTTGCATAACACAACATCCTAAGAGAGCTGGAGAACTTCTTCTTCGGGTCCCGGTCATCTCTAGACCGGACTACTGCGTTGCTCTTTCATCATGCACAATCGAAACTTCAGAATGCAGCAGCTCAAAAACATTTTTTTTTTTTAAATCTCTCTCTGTCTACCTTGTACTAACCTGTGAACGGCTGAAGCTGTATATCGCAAGCATTTCCTGTGTTTATGACGAATGGCTTGTTGTGCTCCTCAGCTGTAAGTCTCTTTTGATAAAAGCGTCAGCTAAATGAATACATTTTAAAACATTGACATAGAAAATAATCTAAAAGATTCGAAACGGTGACAGTTTACAACATAACATTTGTGAAATAGAAAAAAATGACTAAAATAATAAAAAATGTTGCTTAAATAAAAAAGTGCACCATAAACCCCAGAATGGGGTTAATGCATGCAATAATTATTTCAAACTGCAATATTTTACCTAGTAAAATGTGTAAAATACAGAATAATAATCTTTCTACATTATATAATCAAGCGACGTTTATACTTACAAAACATATTTTAAACATTTAAAAAAAAAAATAATAATAATAATAATAATAATAATAATAATAATAATAATAATAATAATAATAATAATGTAAATTAGACACGTTGATTGTTAATGCATTGGCTTTTGGATTATTAGTCCAGAAATACTAAAATAATGTAATAACTAAAATCACAATAAACTAAAAACTACATTCAAAAACACAGAAAAGTTCAAACTAACAGGAAGTATTAATGAAAATGAAACTACTGATGATAATACGATATTTATAATATATATATAAAATATATATAAACATATAGATATAAAATATATATATATATATATTTATAAAATATATACATACACTTATTATATGATGATAACCAATAAGCCAGAGCATTTTATTTTTAAATACCCTAATTTTGTCAAATAATATTGTTTTACTTTTTATTAAAAAATGCATTTGTTCATAGCAAAAGGAAAATGTCTAATTAGGTCCCTTTCTTATCGCTGAACTCAAAGTGAAGTTAAATGAATCTAAATCCAGTGACTCTGTGACCCTGTCGCCCGCATCTCATTATTTCACAGCACACAGTTCGGCTAATGACCTCACGGGTCATAAAAATCATCAGGTGCCAGAGACGATGTGAATATTTGATACGATAAATTGGAGTTCCAGTTGAATTATACCGAGCATTACACCGGAACACCCCGTTATGAAATATTGATAACATAATATCCTTTTTTTTTTTTTTTTTTCTTCTTAACAGACCTCTCAAATGACTCTTGTAATGAAATTCTGAACACACGAGCTTTCATCCGAACCCTAGTCGACGGCGCCGCACTCCTAGTCATCTATGTAGGCAGGTAGGCAGATTGCTTGGTTTTAAAGCAGAAATAATGGCTACAGAAAGTCAATACCCCTCTTGACAGCAAAAATGCTTTTAGACATTAAAATGAATTGCTCGTAGAACGCCACGCTCTATGTTGTTGCTTTAAGGCAACATAACTATGACTTAATCAGGAGCTACAGATACTTGGCAACCCATTGGAGCTTTACACTCGTTCGGTGATCCCCAGTGTTTCTGACTGAAAACTCCTTTCCTTCAATGATTCTCCGGGTTTAACGTGTGTGGCTTGCCAACCTTTCCTTCTTTAAAAACAGACCCCATTCCGGTTCATTTATATGCCGACTTCATTTATTTAAGAGATAGTGGGCGGTAAAAAGGGAAGGGCACAATATTAAGGATATTAAGGTCAGAATGTACAAAGTGAACGCGAGCTTTCATAATACCCTTCATTTCTAGACTAATTGGGAATGGCCTTTGACTTACGGCTAATAGCACAGGGATATTAGAGACGCGGTAATTCCCATGGAAATAAGGGAACGCGTAATAAAATTAAATCTGAGTTTTCAATTTTCCAGTCCCATTAGAGTTTACAAACTAAATGGGTTCTTGATTCCACATGCAGGCTAATGAATTTCAAAAATAAGTTAGAGACGGGGATTTAAATACGGACGCTTTCCCCCGCTGGAAGATTGTTCCACATAAACGTGGCCTTGTTTTATCGTCAAGAAAAACAAGGTGGAGGTCACACTGAGTTGAGAGAGGTTCAAACTGCATCATCTGCAAAGAGCGAAAAGCCAAAACCGGCGGATTAAAAAATACAAAATGCATAAAATGCACAAAATATAGATAGGCCATTAAAGTAAAACATTGATGAATCTAAAAATGAATATGCTCACCCTGTGCAATATATTTTCAACAACCTTGTTAATAAAAATGTTCTTGTTTGTGCATTAATTAATGGTACCAGGTACAATCACGTTAACAGGTTTCATTTGAAAGATTTATTAGTAGATATGGTATTTAAATTGAACAAAGATTAAGTCGTTTAGATATTCCAATTAGTTAATGAGCGAATGAAACCTAATGATAAAGTGTAACTTAAATAGTAATTGTTAATCATTGTGTTTGAGATTTTGGAACAAATATGAACCAAGAGTGGCATAAATTAAACCAGCAAGTCATGTTTTCTTTTTAATAATAATAATAATAATAATTTAAGCTAAATAAAAAGGTTTTGTAGATCCTCCCCGTTGGATGAAACAAAGACCTTTTACTGTGGAAAGAGCACAATATAAAGCCTAGTGCATTTCATCATCATGAATAGAAGCAGATATGTATTAAATCCAAAGTTAAATATGTAAAATGGCTTATTTTCTACCCTTTGTACGGTACATGGCACGGTTTCCTCTCAGTGTTTGTTGATTGTGTGATATTCAGATCTTTTCGAAGCATGCTTTCGGAGGATGCAGAACAAGCTAAAGACAGCGAGAAAGAAACTGGAGCAGATGAGGTGGACACCTCTGAAGGAACTGGCCTCTTTCAAGGTGATTGGTTAATCGGTTATGCGTCTTTTTACCGTTTTCCATCGTCTATCAATATTTTGCGGTCGGGCACAAAGAAAGTTGAAGGACTCGGAACGACTGCAGCGATCGTTTTCTCTCTGAACGCAGGTAAACATTATTAAGCTCAAAAGCTGGCTGTTGAACGCTCTTCTGTATGCGAGAACTTTTTCAGAGAGAAAGTTTAGCTTTTCAATGGTAAAAAGCTATCATCATGCCGTGAATGAAGGCTGAGCGTGTACGTGGGAGCCGCGTCGAGAAGTGCTCTTGTTTCGGAAAGTGCTACTCGAATAGCAATTGAAGACATTATGATGGGCTTTTTTTTTTTTTGGAAGCGAGATATCCTTAAGGGATTATCGCTCCCAAAAGCGATTCCGTCATGTACTCGTGTTTTTTAAAAAAATAATAATTTTCTTTCTTTTTAGCGGGATCTCAACCCGCACTTTTCCATTACGGTGAAAGCGAATGCGGACCGGAGCTGTCAAATCCCCAAAAAAGACAAAGAGGCGCCATGCGGTTCATGCGACTCGCGTGCTGTAATTTTCTCCTCCGCCGTAGCCGTCAAATCTCATTTGTGACTCGGTAAAGCTTCCACCGCGCGAATGACTGCAACTCACCCAACTGCAAACTTTTTAGCATTTAAAGTAGTTAGAGAACAATGCAATCCACTCTTGTGAAGAACTAATGAGCCATTGCTTTAGTTTACCCGGAAATTTCAATTCAACCCAAAATGTCTCCCTAATGGTCCCTCTTCAGTGAATGGGTGCCGTCAGAATGAGGGTCCAAACGGCTGATAAGAAACGTCCAGACCACTCCAGTCCATCAATTAATACGTTCAGAAGCCAAAAGCTGCATGTTTGTAAGAAATGAATGCATCAAGATTACATATATTATTATCATTTTTATACATAAACCATTGCTTCCAACTAAAATATGATTCCTTTATAATACCGCTCTGCTTTAGTAGTGTTTTTAATGTTTCTCTGTAGCAAAACAATACACTCCTCTATGTGAAAATCATCTCTTTTTGTGATATCATTTATAATCATACAATAGCATTTGATTAGAGCAGTATTTCTCAGTCTGTATTTATTAGTTAGCAGAGGTTTAACATTGTTTATAAGTAGTTTATAAATAGTAATAACAATAATAAATGTAATGTGCAGACCTTTTTATATATTTTTTTATTCAGATATATTTTTATTATATATAACTGACTTTGGTACAATTTAGGCTATGCATTATAATTGTGTGCTAAAAGGTTTTTACTATTTTTATTTTTTTATTTAGATAATCTCCATTAGATTTATTCATTTTATACTATAATATGCTAAATTAAAATAGACCGGCAATTCTCTTCCTCTCGCTCTAAACTAGTTGCACGCACATTACTGGCACGTTGGCTGTTTATTAGTACACGGGTAGTTGACAAATAAAAATTGTGGATGTCCTGCGGTGTGACATAGCATAAAAAAAAATAACAATAATAAACGTAACACACAAATAACAGGAAAAAACGGTATCTTCATTCTGAGTTCTGAATAGCATGTTCATCTCTAACAGTTTTTTTTTATTCTGTCACACCATAGGACCCATTCTGAACTAGCCTTTTTCTGCATGACCAGGGAAATCTTCTAAGGATTTGTCGATACATGATACAGACGGCCGAGTTAAAGAAGACAGAAGTTTCCCTGTGTGTGTTTTATTTGCTCTGACCTTCTAGACAGGACGTCCCTGTGCAGACATCTGAAACATGCCTCTGTTTCTTTCACCTGTGTGAAACATGTTTAACCCGGCTCACAGGGCCGACCCTTCGCTGCTCCTGAATGCTTTCCATTATTCCTGCCCCGTTCCCATGACAGACCCTCTGTGTGTCCTCTCCCGCTGGATGAGAGTCCACTGAAAGCTCCCGGAGAACCCCACGGAGCTTCTGGACGCGGAATACTAATGAACGCCGGAGAACGTGATCGCAAAGACTAAATTAACCCCATACAGCAACTGGGAAGGCTTGGGGAATGTGTACTGACCAGTTTTTTGTATTATTAATAGAATATTTATTTTGGTGTAATTTAGGATAGAAATGATGATCTTGTGCTAATGGGCTTTAAAAAAATCTCAATCAAAGATATGCATGTGAATACATACGTATGAATTTTAAAGGGGTAATATGAACATTATTTTGTGTTTTGGTGTAATTTAGGTTCAGTTATAATATTGAGTGATTTTTTAAGTTCTCTATAATACTAATACTACTACTACTACTACTACTACTACTACTACTACTACTAATAATAATAATAATAATAATAATAATAATTATTATTATTATTATTATTATTATTATTATTATTATTATTATTATTATTATTGTTGTTGTTGTTGTTGTTATTAGTATTATTATTATTATTATTATTCTTATTCTTATTATTATTATTATTATTATTATTATTATTAGTATTATTATTATTATTATTATTATTATTATTATTATTATTATTATTATTATATATTATTATTATTATTATTATTATTATTATTATTATTATTATTATTATTATTACTATTATTATTATAATATTACAATATATTAAATAAATATTATTATCATACAAGAAAACCAGTTTTAATAACAAAATAAATGTACTTTCATTTATTTTAGGTCACAATAGGCTGTATTATGGGGCCTCATTTATAAAGCATATCATAAAGATTTGATCGTAGCGCTCATATTTATCAAAAACATCTTTGATATGTTAGGGCTTTATTATAATATAATCAAATCTAGGATGGTTTCTGCACAGCATTTTATAAATTCCCTGTCCACGCTATGTTAACTTTAAATTGCGATTTACGAATAATGCTAAAAGAAATATGTATGATAATTAAACATATCATATTCGTAAATAATGATGAACATATAGCCTACGTTAGCCTACTTTAGCCTACCTTAAAGCGTTGTAAACAAAGTTTGATTTATTGATCGATGACAACCATCATCTTTAACACACAAATAAGTCATCGATCCTAATTTTCGTACAACCCATCCCAGCAGGACAGATCCTTCCTTCAACCTAATCTGAGCTCCTCCGAACTCGGTGAGCGAAAGCTTTACTGCGAGAAGCGCCGGAGGTCGAGAGAGGTCAAGTCTTAAGCGCGGCGCGTTAAAACAACGAGTCTATAAAGCAGCGGCAGCCGAAGGAAATCGAGGTGCTCTGCTAAATATAGAGTGGCCTTTGAAAGCCGTGGTTCAGCGATCGCTCAGCCTGAGAAACAGCAATTAAACTCTAGCCTGACAGGCCTGTCACGGTGAACTCTAGTCCGCCTCTGGCTCGTTTCACCGCTACTTTTGAGGAACAAAAGAACCGGGATTAAACATACACGCTCGCCTGCTTATTTCAGCGTTAAAGATCGAATTTACACGCGCGCGTTCTCAGCTTGCAAACGGAAGAGCGGGGATTGTATATTATCGAGTTTTATACATTATCACGTCTCGCAAACGCACCGAGGCTCAAGGTGCAAAGTTATTTTCTGCGAATGTTGCAACGTAATGCAAAGGTTCAGCCACGAAAACAAAAAGAAAAAGGATTGAAGGAGCAGAAACACCTGTAGAAGGTGTGGCTCGGGTAATTAACGTGTTTTATTCTTCGCCGTGGCTCTGCGGCTGTGACAGTCGTTTCGGGGGAAAGCGTGTTGCTCGGTTAATTGTCAACTCGGCTGGGCTGTTCATTTGCGTCTGCAGAAACACAATAGATGGTTCACGTGGCGCGAAATGTCAAAGGAACAGTGCGGCGGGTCTCCAGCGACGCTGAATAATTATAGACGGAGACTCGCTGAGTTTTAATTGAGAAAGGAAAACACAGCTCTCGTTTTACGCTTTTACGCCTTTTCCCAAGCTACATACATCAAACTGACACACAAAAAATGATATTAGCATTTCATTCAGAATTAATATAGTAAGATATTTCATTGTTATTATTATTATTATTATTAACATAATCAGCAACAACAATAATAATAGTGCTGTCAAAGCGCAGAATTCAAAATATTTTTTTATTCACAAATTGTATATATATATATATATATATATATATATATATATATATATATATATATATAATTTGTGAAAAAAAAAAAATATATATATATATATATATATATATATATATATATATATATATATATATATATATATATATATATATATATATACACATGCATTTATAAATTAAAGAAAACTGTAATATATGCACATAAGTACGTGTATATAAGTGTGTGTATGTACCTATGCAAAATATTAGACATATTATGGCGACAAAACATTTGTTTTGGATGCAATAAATAATTTAACAGTACTAAATAAAAATAATAATAATGTTTTATAATAGATTAAGCAATTTTACAAGGCTTCTGGCACAAGCTTAGAATGTCCCTAAAATGCTAAATATTGCCCCTATATGAGGTTTGTCTAATATTTGCATCATATAATATATATATATATATATATATATATATATATATATATATATATATATATATATATATATATATATATATATATATATATAGCCTAGATAAAACACTGTGTATATTACCATTATTTGTTTTTTGAATAAAACGAACACAAGTTGATCCTGTATCGCACAACATCGTCTCAGATAACTTTATCTACACTTTAGTACGATGCGTGCAAAATGTCAATGAGATGATTATTGGTGAAGAATATGATTTTGAATAACAATGTTTTTCTTTGTCACGCTCCTTCTTCGTCTGCTCTGTGAACTGTGTGTAAGTCTTATATTACTCTGGAGAACTCTGGAGAAATACAAAAGCAATTTGTATTGATTTTTCACCCACCGACAATACGATTCATCTTTGTTAGCGAGCAAACTTCATCTGCAGCCGGTCTGAGTCATATATGTTGTTTGTATGTTATGAGGAATTGCTTAAATTAGTTTGAGGCCTGCAATAAATATTCTTGCTGTGCATCTATTGTACTTACATCTTTTTATTTTATCTACTGTGTATTTTTTAGCATTTATCATCAGAAAATTTAACATTTCATGACACATCACGGCAAATAAAAATCCCCTCAAAGCAATTTGTATTGAATGTTCACCCACCCAAAATATGATTCATATATGTAAACTTCGTTTGAAACCATTTTGATTTATATTTTTATTTTTTGAGAAATCGCTTATATATTTTTTAACGCTACAATCACTCGAGACCTATTATGATTTTTTTTTGCTATATTTATTTTACTATTTCAAAATTGTTAAAATATCTATTTATGATTTACTGTCAATTTCTTGATATTTAACTGAAATATATAAATAATAAAAATAATAATACAACTGTAAGAATAAACATCTGTTTTGATTCATACATTTATTTACATTTATAAGATTCCACATAAAGATTAACATTTGTTTGATGCTCACAATGCCTATAATTATTAATAAAAGAAATTGTTGTTAAAATATCTTATTATTATTGAAATTATGTTAATGATTTTCTATCATGAATTGTATAAAAAAATAAAATGCATAAAAATTATAAAAATAATAAAAATGCATATTTGTTAAAAGTAATATATATATATATATATATATATATATATATATATATATATATATATATATATATATATATTTTTTTTTTTTTTTTTTTTTTTTATTTAAATAAATAAGCAAACTTTATTGCATTAAGAAATCGTATAAATGTACATGATTGTATAAATGTGTTTTTATAAAATACCCAAAAAGCTCTTCTCCAAATATTGTTCCTCAAAATGTTTTGTGTTTTAGTAATTAAATCAGTTTATCCAAAAAAGTGAACGCTATTTGATTTGATAACATATAGGGCCATCTTTAGCCTGTTGGTCAGGGCTCTTTTGTTCAGGCTCCACAGGTCTGGGCTTTGTGCTTTCAGCACAGTATCACACTGCACTTTTCTGACTCCAGATATCCTGGGATTTGTTTAAGCCATTCTTCCAGCCTCGAGAGCCTCTATCAATGGCAGATCTACAGCGGCTTTGACTCCAATGATTCTCTCTAGCTCTGCTTTTCTCCTTCTTCACATCTACCATCACGGCCATTTGCTGCTTCTGCTCTTTTTTCACGTGATGTATGCCACTTTATGTCGTTCCTGCTTCATTTTGCGTACTAAGAGCGAGAGCTATTGTAGTTAGCCATTGATAACAATAATAACAACAACAACATTTAAAAAATGTTCATTTCTTAAAATAAATGAACTGAAACAAGATAAATGAGAAATTAGAATCGATGAATAAACGATTAAATTAATACATTCTGCCAAAGAAACAGTTCTCATTTACTGCATGAAAAATAATAATAATAATAATAAATCGCATGAAATGAGATTATCTAAAGACATAACTGAACCTGTAACTAAAATTCAAATAAAAATCTAAATAATAAATAAATTAAATAATAAATAAAAAAGTGTACATTTTTAAAAAACTTACATTAGTCTGGTTAACAAAATAAATAAATAAAATGAAATAAAAAAAAAATCACGAAATTTAGTAATGTTTATGATTAAAACAGTAAAAAAAAAACATACCACGGGGTTAAATAATAATTATAATAATTAGGCTAAAAGAATAATCATTTTAATATATATTTCTATATTACTAGCTGTACTGATGTTTTTTTTTGTTTTTCTTTTCTCATTTGTCGTGGATTGTGCAACATTTTCTTTCATTTTGAAGACGATATAAAGGTTTCTATGAAGGCAGACGCCCACTTTTGCGCGGCTAGCTCAGTTGATTGGACAGAAACGCTATCTGTGGGTAAAGTGAAGCGTTTAACTCGGTGGGGAAGCGACAGCTGGACGGCTCAATGTTGATGGGTTTGTTGTTCATTCGCTCGCACCTGAGAAAAACCCAGCAGCTGGCGACTCCGGCCGGGAGGGAACGGCTCGGGCTAATAATCGGCAAACAAAAGCAAGTCTAATTCTGAAGGATGGGCCTGAGTTTGCAGCTTTTAGAAGTTACTTTGACTTATTCTGATGAAATGTGCAACTTCAATGCAGCCAATTTGGTGGAAACACACCACTAAAGCACTAGAGATAAAAGATTACCATTCAAATGGACACACAGAGTCTGACTGGGCTGAACACAATTTGGATAAAAGCACCAGCCAAATGCATAAATATAAATGCTAAATCTTTCATCAAAATACAGAAAAAACACATTCATCTTTATCTGTATTAAAATATATTTTATATATATTTTATAATATATATATATATATATATATATATATATATATATATATATATATATATATATATATATATATATATATATATATATATACATTAATATATATAAATATTTATTATTATATTACTATTTATTACTATTTAAATGTTATGCTATCTTCTTACAGCATTGAAAATACAGTTAATGCAAAAATAAAAATAAATTAAATACCATTTGTTTGTGATGACTGTCAACTGCAGCGTCTGCAGCGCTCTTTTTTCCCTTCAGTCTCATATTCAACACATTTAATATGAAAACCACGACTGTTTAATAAGCTCGTTTTCATCCGTTTGTGGGCTAAATTTCATTTTCTTTTAGCTTTACATCTGCTCCAGGTCATTCTGGCACAGAAGTGGGAATAAAGCACAGGAACGGGAAACAAAAGGAAAACAGACTCGTTTCTTAAAGGTGTAACAACACAACACCCACCAGACCGAAACTAATGCACAACAAAGCGAACACCTCGACAAAATCCCAACCCAGAGGAGGAGGATCAAAGAGGAGCGTGAGATTACCGAACCGCAGGAGGACAAGGATGAATTTAGCAGGGAAAGAAAGCATGTGAAAAGAGCAGCCGTGGCTGAGCACCGGTCATTTCTGACACGACTCCCACACCGACCCGACCGAGTATCATCCACACGCAGCGGGGCAATCAAACTCTCTCTCTCTGACTCTGTGTGCCGCTCCGTTAGCTGCTAGACCATCACTAACCAGCCATAAACCAGCTTTCATGCTCCAGAAACAAGACTGAATGTCTGCAGGGTAAAACTAAAGAAAACTAAAATGGTTGTTGCGTCGCTGGAAAAATAAACAGCTAGTTAGCGACATTACCAGGCAGCGCTAGAAACAAAACTACAGGTTAATGACAAGAAACAACTGGTTAGGGGCATCGCTGAACAGTACTAGAAAAACAACCAGTCAGAAAAATGCGTGAGTACAATGCGGCACTGGAACATAAGCTGCTGGTTAGTGACATTTCTAAACGTTAATAGAAAGAAAAAAGAAAACTAGCTGGTTAGTGACATCATAGCACTAGAAAAACAACCGGTTAGAGAAACATAACCGAAAAAGCACTGGAAAAATACATCGCTACAATACGCCATCGAAATATAATGGTTGGTGACGTCACAAAACGTCAACGGAAATATAAATAACTGGTTAGTGATCCATCACTAATATTAAACTATCAGTTAGTGACATCACTATGAATGGTTACTAACAGTCACTAGAGTAATAAACATCTGTTTAGTAATATCGCTAAACGAAACGTATCTACAACAATAACCAACCGGTAATTGATATTGACTAAAAAATAAACAACTGGTTACAGAACACTAGAATTAACAACCAGAAAGAGACATAACTATAAGCTGGTATTTAAAAAAAAAACAGTTACAGCTGATTAATAGGGATGTGACAGTATGTCCCGTCACTAAATGTCACTATAAACAGCTAGTTAGTGATCACTAACAAGTTAATAAGTGAGTAAACAGCAGGTTAGTGGTACATTACTGAATGTCACTGGAATCAGTCGTCATTAAAAACCACTGCAGAAATGAACAACCGGTTAGTGACTTTTAAATGGTTAACAACAAAACTAGACAGCACTAGTAATAAAAACTGGTTTCTTACACAAGTAAACATCACTAGAAAATAAAGAGATGGTTAGTGACGTCACCGTGAAATACAACTAGTTAGGGACGAATGCTACAAAAACTAGCTGACTAGGCAACACTAGTAAGAAACAAAATCATCAAACATCACTGTAAAAATAAACTAAGTGACTTCATTAAGCGTCATTATAAAAATAAACAACTGGTTAATGATGACGCTACTGCTAATGTGGCTAAAAAATAAACAACTGGTTAGTGATAACCAGTATAAAACAAGCGGTAAGTGACATAACAAGAGAAAATTACAAGATAAAAAATAAAAACTGTGGTAAAATGTTCTGGTCAATCCGTTCTGTTCGTTTCATACCAATCCTGCATGTATTTGACAAACAGGTGGGCTGGAGACGTCTGGAAAAAGCCCCGCAAAGCCCCAGAGGTCTGGAAGCAGACTGGAGCTGAGTGTCTTTCTACGGATACATCAGTGACAGACAGGGAAGAGATGTATCAAAAGCACACATGGGGAATTACACAACAAGCTCGCAGGCGGTGGGCTGTTACTGCCCTGCAGTTTGAGGCCCCTGGAGAGTCCAGCGAGAGCCGCACTCGCCTCCTTATGACTTCAAACTCATGCGAGAGCAGCTTTATTTTATAAGCACACTTTAAGTGCAGATTCTCTCGCATGGAAGCGGTCGTCGAGTGTTTCGGGTCGTGTGAGTGAGCGTCGCTTGTTTGTCGTAAACAAGAGCAAGATTCTAAACCTCTTGAGCTCCTCCAGTTTGACCTTAATTCCTGAGAATAGGACAGAAATCCGCTGCTTTGGCTCAACTTTCAGGCATAATGGCAATTAATCCTTCATTTCTGTTGAGTCATGCATTACGCCTCCGTGACTGCTGCTGTTAAAGGGAGAGATCAGGCAAAAACCAAATGCTGTTATAAAAGACAGGAAAAAAATATTGTAAATTGTTTCACTTCATCCCCCGTCGTAAAATATGTTCAAGTTAAATGCATATTTTTATCAAATATGTAATAATATGTAATATAACATAATATAATATCAAATAATAATTCTTTAGGACAATTTCACATTTTTTGAATTCCTTTCATAGGACAATTAATTCTATTTTATAATATATTATAATAAAATATTATTGATAATTGATAATTTTTTAATTCAACATTATAGGATCATTTTCAATTTTTAATCTTACACAGTTTTAATTATTGGTAAAAACAGGACAAAGAAAGATATAACACAATATATGACTATATGATCATTTTCTTTTTTTCTGATTTCTTTTAATACTGAGATATTGAGATATTTTTTCAGCGGTGCACTGACATAATCTTAGTGGATAGTGATTTAAATTTAAGTACTATCCTTTTCTTTGAGTACCTTTTTAATAAAGTAAAAAAAAAATGTTTTGTGCAACTTTGAAGTTATTGAATGGGATCAAAAAGCATGGAGACACACCACTTTAAGATAATGAGTCTGTGTAAATGTGTAGGACTGAAGGTGGATGTGTTCCTCGTGGAGAAAAATAAATGGCTATATGTGGGAAGGGTTTAAAATGTATGTCACGAGTCTTCTGCTTTTTTCATCAGAAGTGCCACAGAGTGCATAAGTAATTTGAAGATCCCGAACACTCCCCAAAAACTCAGAAGGAAAGATCTTTCACAGTCCTCTGAGGAGCTCTTTGAAGCTCTTCAAGAAAAGATAAAAAACTTGAGCGTCCTGAGATTTGGCAGTATATTAATGAGTTCAGTTGACCGTTTTGGGCACAGTTTTCATTGTCAGAAAGAGCTGTGAGAGAACAGGAGATGAAATGAGTGATTCCTCTGTATTTATCTTCTCCTGGAGCTATGAGACTGCGTTACACAAGAGGAAGGTGTGCATTTCATAGCCTGAAAACCTTCAGCGCTGTTCTGTAGGCAAACACTGGAGAAAACTGTCTGGATTGAGGATAAATGACGCATTTAGTCTGGTAGAGTCGAGATAAAACGGTATTAACAACACGTTTTATTTCCATAGTGTGACATATTTCTGATATTCAATGTACAATATAATGAGCAGGACTTGATAGGCATGCCTTTGGTTCAAATATACTGCTATTAGCGGTGTTGAAAAAGAGCATGAATTTATAACACAACCAGTAGAACCAGAAAACAGTAAACTCACAACTGCAAGATACTGCATAAACTCACAATTGCGAGACGTAATTTTAGAATTGCAAGATAAAATCTGAGTGGTGAGTTATGAATTCAGAAATTTGAGACAAATTCAGAATTGCAAGACATAAAAAGAATTTTATAACAGAGTTATAAACCAGGACATCAATTTTAAATTGTGAGTTTTGAACTAAGAATTGTGAGACAAACTTAGAATTGCTAGTTAGAATCTCTGAAAGGCAAGACATAATTTTAGAATTTTGAGTTATAAACCCAGAATTTCAGGACATAAACTCAGAATTGTGAGACAAAAACTATGTAAGAACTGTAAGATGTGAGATCCCCTTGCACTTTCAAGTTTACATCTTACAATTCCCAATTTGAAATTCACAACTGCACATTTTTGTTTCTGCCATGAAATAAACATGTATCTTACAATTCTCACATTTTCAGCGTTTCTGCGGTTCCTTATCAGTCAGTCACTACGAGTTACGCCGTAATGACACACTGGAGTCTTGCTGATTAAGAGAAAATGGCAATGAAATTTGGCTGTTTTTATTTGCTTCCCGAGCCACTCTCCGTCATGCGGATATAAATAGGCGACAGCAACCACTCATTAGGTTTTTGCTTCAGAGCCAAGTGATTGAAGGCGAAGCAGGCGAAATTCCTCAAAAGCTGGAATACGAAGCTCCACATGTGGCTCCTGGACAAGATGCGGCAGACCTAAGTGTTCTGCCACTGAAGGTGGTAGAGACTATTACTCAGGCCAGGCATGCCTGTTTCAATGAAATGGAGTCTGTTCACGAATTGGTGTTCTTCTTTTAAAGAAGACCCTTAAAGTTGTGTGATTGGAGTAATACTTTCCTTCCTGCAAGAAAGGTTGAAGGTTGAAAGTGTATGTGACTGCTATCGTAGCGCATTGCGATGCAGTAGATAGCCGGTTCTTGGGAAAGCACAATCTCATTGTGAGGTTCCTGATGGGTTTCAGAAGGTGAAATCCTCCCAGGTCACCCCTGGTGCCCTCCTGCGATCTCTCTGTTGTCCTGACTGGCCCTCAGAGAGGTCCCTTTGGGCTGCTGGATTCCGTCAAGCTAAATTCCTGTCTTCTAAAAGACTAAAGACACTTTCATCAAGATGGTCGGGGACCTCTAAGCATTTTTGGTAGCGAAGAGTGCTTTGTGTTTGGACCGGCATACTCTCATGTTGTCTTGAGCCCCCGGCCTGGATACGTGTCCAAGCCTTCTACCACGCCTTCCACCGAACACCTTTGCGAGGTACTAAAATCTCCACATTGAGCCAGTCTCTTCCCATTTGTTGGGTAACAGGTAATTGCCGGGAAGGACTGGCCAGTGTCTCAGTTGCTGCACCATTCCCCCTCACCCAAGGATGCGGGTGCAGTGTTTTCTACCAATTGAGTTTCCCATACGGTGGACTCTGGTTGAGCATCCTCCAGCACCCTTGGCAGTCAGACTCGGCAAGTCCCGGTTTCAGTGTTACTTGTACCGGGCCAGGTGTATGTGTATTTTCCACCATTTGAGAGACTACTTTGTCTGTCTGTGCTCTCAGTCATTCCTCCTGTTTCTTGGGTAGATCCAGCATCAGACACCAATTCATATGTTGCACTGCCCCAGGCCTGGGCAAGTCCACATTAGTGTCTTCACATGTTACCTCCCTTTGGGCAGGATGTGGCTTCCGTAGAGTCCTTCTCCAGAAGACTCACTTCCCCGTTGTTATTGCCAAGCTGTATGACAAATAATAGCGATTTAAAGCAGTTTCTTGTTGAAGGTACGCATGGGCTCCCACACACCCATCAGTGTGTTTTTAAACCATTTAAATTATGGGAACATTGGCAGTGTTCTCATAAACCACCTTCAAATTGTAATACCTCCATCATACCCGTGTCAGTAAATTTGTGTCTCCATAACCACAACAACCAGCACACACACAAAAGTAAGCACAGTGCCACTCTTATTTGTAAATATTAAGCCGCAAAAAGTCTAATTAAATATAAATTCCATGTGTCTCTGTTAATGAATGGCGCAGATGCACGGTTTTGTGTACAACTGTACTAAAATCGAATCGTTATGATGACATAAATACATCTCCACAGCTGCTCCGAGCATCACTTCGTGAGCATTTGACAGTTTCCTTTGAAAAACACTGTCCTCGTATCATATACACACAGCAATGTAAAGATATTCAAGGCAACCGTCAAAATAAAAGTTAAAAAGTCATATCTTCAGTGCTTTTAACTCTAACATTAAATGTCATTCATTGATTTTCATTAATAGTGAGATAAATAAAATGTTTTGTGCAATAAAAAGTTGTTTATATCCAATACAGAATTTCTGAGGGAAAGAAAAATTATAGGACTATTGTAAAAATTAAACTTTTAGTTCATGTTTACCAATGCTAAAAAATGAAACCTTACTGTAAAATGTTGCTGTATTAAAGAAATGCATATTTTGCCGCATTTAACTGATGTTTAGTTTCATAATCTGTTTAATGCGACTCTGTAACCAAGAATAAATACATTGTAAATCAACACATCTTTATACACTTTGTTAAGGTGCGTCGTACGCCATTTCAGATGAAAAGAAACAACAACAGTACATTAAAAAATGCTGAAAAAAAGAGGTCATTTAGGTACATGGTACCGAGACGTATTCATAAAGCAGTATGTGACATCAAAAATATTGCATCATTTCTATTAAAAAAAACAAAAAACAAAATGCTGATACGTGCAGTGCTCATTTCAGCTCACAACTATTTTTTGAATATACACAATTAAAGAATTAAATTAATTCATTTTCTCTGAATGTATTACTCTGAACCCTGTAAAAAAGACAGCATTCAAGGCAGTAAAGTGTTGGCAGAGTATTTAGTAGCCTGTTACGTGATTAAAAAGGTTTATGAAAGGACAGTTTTTCCGCTCTCAGTTCATCTTCGGTTCTCAATGCATCAATTTTTGCAATCCGTTTCCATCACCTCGCCGGAATTTCACCCTCGACGTTTTAAAAGCTGGCACATTTTCTTTTCTTTCTAAGAAACAGTGTGAAAAGCAGTCTTGAGGCTGGGGCTTGGACCCAGTTGGCTGCCGTTACCCTGACAACAGCGCAAACGCACATATCGAGACCAGAGCCAACGGGGCGGTATGTGTTCCTCTCGAGCCAGAATTCATCTGATCAAAGCCTTTGCTTTGTGGGTGATGGTATCTGTGATTGTTGGTATTTTCCGGTGTCACTGCAAGAGAAAAGAGAGAAAAATGTAAGTCATTCCTCCAGACGTGGACGGATCAGATGGCTTCATTCGAAGCATGTGCGTTCATTGTGATGAGGAACGAGGATAGGCAGATCAAAAACAACTCCACATCCTGGGAAATTCATACTTTAACTGAGTCGCTATGAAATGATCACATATTCAAGAACAAACGCAAACGGAGAACTGTTCGTGAATAATGAATTATCAGCTAATCAGAAAGTAAACATATATTTGGTTTATGAGGCAACAGATTTGGGGAAACGTAGCATCACACATCTCACATTTTAATGATGGATTTGTTTCTTAACTGATGGACTGGAATGGATTACTTGTGGATTATTGTGATATTTTTAGTGGCTGTTTGTACTCTCATTCTGACGGCACCCATTCAGTCCATTGGTGATGGAATGCGCATTTCCACAAATCTGTTCCCATTAAAAACCAAACATCCCGAATGGCCTACGGGTGAGTAAATACTCAGGTATTTTGTTTTTGGAGTGAACTATTCCTTGAAATAACCGAATGCACGCATGCCCTAAATCTTAAAGCTGGGGCTCAAATGTTTCCCGAATGAATTTAAGACATCGTTGGCTTGCAAAGAACAATTAATAATCACAATCCGACACGGCTTGAAGAACACATCGTGCAGTTGGTTAGCTGTGAGCCGAAGCGATTTTTCAACAAAAAGGATGTGTATGTTTTCGACGTACGTTCAGCGTATCCATCTGTGTTTTGAAATCTCACTCAAATGGATGTACGCGACGGAGGCTGTCATGTGTATAACAAAGCGCGCATGCATAGTTTCCCAGCGTTCCTGCCAGAAGAACGTCACCAGCCAAAAACTACAAGAGTCCCTCAACAAAAGAGTTCTGCAATATTTCCAACCATTTTGTTTGTACGTCGAATTAACTTTTTCACCCCGAGGAACTATTCAAGACAAGAAATGCTCATATTCCTTGGCATTGGACTGCTTGGGAATATTTGTTCGAATTTGCTTGCTGAAACAAAATCTATTAATAATGTAGCATGCGAGGGACTATATATATATATTCAAAAAGCAAAAGGGTTTACAAAAGGAGCGTAGGGGTCAGCTGAAGCCATTGACATGCCTCCCTCAAGAAGCCACAAATCATGTTTGAGCTTTTGTCAAATAAATCTGCGTGGACTAAAATTAAGCAGATATCGATTCTCTGTTCCGATGTCCCCAGACGGTCGTTTTAAAAGGCTGACCGGAGACACACGTGGGATATTTGGCAGCCCGCTGGTCTGACTCAAGACATCGATCCTCGTGCATCTTCAGAAGCGGCTCAGTGAGAAACGATCGCATCCGATGTGACACTTGTGAGGGAAAGCATGCCAGTGGCGGTCCTGCTCGTGCTGGGGCTCTTCAAAGTCCAGCGCAGCTTTGAGAACACGCAGAGCAAACAGAGATGAACAGAACGGACCGAGCCTCTGATCTTCACCACCGCTGATTCACAACACAAGAACAAAAGCAGATACAGGATGTCTTTTTGTAAACCGACTCTGGGATCTGACAAACAACAACCTCGCGTGCAACGATGAATTTGACAACTGCTGAACTGCCATTGAAAGTTAATTCATTAATATATATATATATATATATTAATATAATCTGATCAAACAAAATGACTTACAAATATATATATAAACTATTGAAAACCTATTTATAACCTAACCTAACCTAATTAACCTCATTTATAACCTAATTATAAATGTACAACCCCCATACCCATGTACTCAAAGCATCAATAATAAATAAAAATACAAAAAATGTATTATTTCTAGATGATACTGCAATAGTAAACATCTGCACAATAATATTTGAAGAAATAAAAAGCAAGAATTCATGTAATCTTTTACAAAGTGAGGAGAAGAGTCATGTCATGGTTGATGTCATGGTCTGCTTGTCCAATCAAACGAGACGATATCTGAGCAAATGAATCTGTCGCTCAGTTAAATCAGACAAGATGCCAAGATGGACGGGTTGTGTGACGTGCTCTCGTCCTCAAAAACCGCCCAAAGTTAAACACAGAATTACGATTTCGCATTAAACATCGCTCGATGTCCAGCGCGGAAGCAGAGCCACTGCGACAACATGTTTGGCTCGGCGTCCAACAATTAAGATGGCGGCTTCCAGGCGGTCTGTGCAGCCGGTGCTGCATGCGTGACAGTTGCGCAGCTGTGTTGGTCATTACGAGCGCTGGCCCGATTCCTCCGTCCCTCCGGAGCCGTGTCAGACCCCATTAGGGGGAGGAAGACAGGAGTGATGACCCGTCTCCTCCCATGCATCTCAGCGCGGCGGCGCAGGAAGACCGATGAGTGGCAGGCGTGATCTGAGAGCTCCTGCTGATTACTTTCTGCACACGGACGGAATGCATATCAGGCCGAGAGTAAAGACAAACGCGCTCGGATGAGGCCATGGAAGCCAATAACGACAAATGCATCACAGAGCCTGGTTAAAGGCCTCAATCAATATCTTTCCAATTAGAATTTAGCTCAGAAGTCTGAAGGAATGGCCCGTGTGATCGCTTTTAATCAACCATTAATCAATTAAAGTCACATTTGCATTTGTCCATGAAATGCGTGTTTTGAAGAGACCCCGGGACGAAGTGACTACAAATTAATTTTTTTTAACTGAATGCTGCAAAACAGGATTATTGCAGCTGGATTAGCTAAACTTGGAATAATAATAATAATAATAATAATAATAATAATAATAATAATAATAATAATAATAATAATAACATTATTATTATTATTATTATTATTATTATTATTATTAAATAATAATAGTAATCTAATTATTGAAATTATTATAAATATTAAATTGCATTAATAATATTTACAAATTAACTTTCATGATTAATAATGTTTACAATTGATCATTAATAAGATAATTTTAATACTAGTTACATTAAATTAATTAAATAATAGATTATTAAATAAAATTAGCAAAATGATTATATTATTTAATTAGAACAAGAGCAACATTTATGAATCGTTAATAAAAAAATATTTATTAATTATCACTAAATGATTATAAAAAGGACAACTTTTGATTGTTTACTAACACTAAATAGTTTAGTAATAATTACTGAATATAATTATTATTAAGTATAAGTATTATTAATACAACAAATTTTAAGAGAAACAGACACAACAAAAACATTTTTATTATTATTTATATAGTAGAATATTTTTACAGTATATACACTATTTATTTATATATAATTATACTTTATATAATTTATTTCATATATCATATTTCACAATTAATTGAATTTGAAATGACTTCTAATGAATAGTAATTATATGTATTATTTGTATATAATCCAGTAATTACTATTTCTAGTCTATTTTCCCTCGTCTTAAACTAAATAAACTAGCGTAGCAGTAGAGAAGCTATGACTGTGTTAGCAAAGAGTGGTCTCTCCAGCCTCTTCAGGGACAGAAAGGCAAAAACACGTGTCTGAGTCGGCCTAAACAAACGCCATAAAACGAGCATTAGCGCCAGAAGAGGCTCAGATAATGCAGCAAAGACAAAGTTGGAGGCTGATGTAAAATCAATGCAAGTTAAATCTCTCGGACCTCAGAGAACAATGATCAATAACACAACCACCGGGAAGAAAAAGAGCAGAATAAAGAGACGGTCGTGGGAGGGGAGTGTCTCGTCTTACTCTACGAGCCAAAACACAGAGAAACATGCACGACCTTTCCTTTTAAATGCTTTTTTTTTTTTTGGATTCACGCGTTCAGTCGTCCACAAACATCGTCTAAAAGCAAAGCGTCTAGCGATTTAACGGGAGCTACGTAAACGTTTCCAGCGATCACAAAAGCTTCTTTGTTGAAGATGAATTTATTCATATGTTCTCCATTAAATAACGTGCCAGAAATGCAATTTCTCAGCGTGAAACGCAGAACTAACCGGAAAAGAAACTCCACAACTGTGAACATTTAGATACGCAAGAGTCATTGAGCCAAACGAACAACACTTAAACAGCATCATGTAGTCGAGAAGGAAATCCTTAATGACCTATTTAACTTTAAGGCTGTGATGATATCCAGATTCATGTTATTCATATATATATATATATATATATATATATATATATATATATATATATAGCCATTACTATTAACTTGCATTATTATTATTATTATTATTATTATTATTATTAAATTAGTTAAAAACAATAAGAACAACAATTAATTAATAATAAATTAATTAATTTGACAAGGAAATTATAACAATAAAATACCACTACTAAATAGTTATTATAATTTATATTATATTGCATTATTAATATTTAATAACTGCAACAACAACCTTTATGATTAATTGCATATATTAATACTACATACTTAATTACTTAACAATAATAATAGCAACAATTATTAATTATTAATGAACATGACAATTGAAAATAATAATAATAATAAAGAACCAATACTAAATAGTTATTATAAGAAATATGAATATTAAATTACATTGTTATTGTTATCTGTCAATATTAACTGTCATAAATTAATGCATTACTTATTTAGTATTTATTAATAATAATTATGGTTTTAATTAAATTGTGTCATTGACTATTATTATTATTACAATTATTACATTTTGTAGTGATTATATAGTAAAAAAAAAAAAAAAATAAATAAATATATATATATATATATATATATATATATATATATATATATATATATATATATATATACATACACACATATATATTTTTACTATATAATCACTATAAAAATCTACTATATAATTACTATAAAATGTAATAATTGTAATAATTTATTAGTGTATATATATATATATATATATATATATATATATATATATATATATATATATTATATATATAAAAATATTAAAATAAAAATACAAAATACAATTATTCATATGCAGCGGCTAAACGTGTCTTTTAAATAAATGATGTAAAAGTAAGTTTATTTCAGCTGAATGTTAACATTTGTATTGGCAATGAGAAAGAATCAAAAAACAAGCAGAATCTGAGTGTGTATCTTAAGAACACAGATGGTGGTGAGTTGCTGGGATTGTGCTTTGGGAATCAGCTCTGCTGTTCTCTTAAGGTCAGTGGAATCAGTGAGTGTTAGCTCAGCTGTAAAAAAAAAAACAACACTCACAGCACTTCCATTCAGACACCAACACAAAAGCAACTGAACACTATTCAGGGTGGAAGAGCTGAACGTTGATGAGTTTAGTTCATGTGCCTCTTCACTCAAATGATATAAAAAAGGGTTCAAATATGTACGTACTAATAGTTTCATTGTAGATCAAAATTTAAATAGGTATTTTAAAATAAATAAGCAAATAGAGATTTTTTAAACTGTCCAATCAGAGAGTCAGTGTTTCCAGTGGTGTTGATTGTAGATCAAAAGTATTCGCTCCCCCACACAACTAATCAAAATCAGGTGTTTAAATCATTTCCATGGCCACAGGTGTATAAAATCAAGCACCAGGCATGCAGACTGTTTTTACAAACATTTGTGAAAGAAGGCTTGCTTTCAGGAGCTCGGTGAATCCCAGCGTGGAGCTGTGATAGGATGCCACCTGTGTCGCGAAATTTCCTCGCTATTCTATACTCTATTATAAGAACGTGGGAGCGTTTGGGAGTGACAGTAACTCAGGATGCTGAGGAGTCAATCGCTACAGACCTCCAAACCTCGTGAGGCCTTCAGGTTAGCTCAAGAACAGTGCGCAGAGAGCTTCATGGAAAGGGTTTCCATCCAAGCCATACATCAAGTGCAATGCCAAGCGTCGGATGCAGTGTCGTAAAGCACGGCGCCGCTGGATTAAAGAGCAGTGGAGATGCGTTCTCTGGAGTGACGAATCACGCTTCTCCATCGGCCAATCTGATGGACGAGTCTGGGTTTGGCGGATACTTGTCTGACTGTATTGTGCCGAGTGTAACGTTTGGTGGAGGGGGGATTGTGGTTCCTTAGTTCCAGTGAAAGGAACTGTGAATGCTTCAGCGTATCAAAACATTTTAGACAATTCTATGCCCCCAACCTTCTGGGAACAGTTTGGAGTCGGCCCTTTCCTCTTCCAACATGACTGTGCACCAGTGCACAAAGAAAGGTCCATAAAGACATGGATGACAGAGTCTGGTGTGGATGAACTTGCTTGACCTCAACCCGATGAGATGAATTAGAGCAGAGACTGAGAGCCAGGACTTCTCGTCCAACATCAGTGTGTGAGGCTTGTGGAAGAATGGTCAAAAACCCATAAACACACTCCTAAACCTTGTGGACAGCCTTCCCAGAAGAGTTGAAGCTGTTATAGCTGCAAAAGGTGGACCAACGTCATATTGAACCCTATGGATTAGGAACGGGATGTTATGTTTATATATTAAATATATTTCTATATAAGTTATGTCAATATTTTTTCAAAATATATACTGTATGTTTGTGTCTTTATATATGCATAATAAATATACACAACACACACATTAATTGTTGCCCAGAACTAATAAATAAACTAATAAATCACGTTAACATCAGTTTTCAAATGTTTTTATTTAAAAAAATGCACTGGTTTATATGGTGACTTAGATGAATAAACATATGAACGAATGTATTATTATTATTTAATTGTGACATATACTGTTCAGCAGTTTGCTCAAATCTCGGGTTGGTCCCAACACAAAGGTTTAATGAAGTAACCATGGAAACTATGGCTACTACGATCAATTATTGTAAGGCTTCAGTCTCATGAGAGCTAAAGTTTAATCCGCACTGCAGTGTACCACAGAGAAGAGCTCGGTTATGCATCTGCTAATTAGAAAGTATGTAACAAGCTTAAATATTTACCATCAACCGTATCAGCTGCTAGAAAACAACAAGCCAACCTACATTCAGCAGACTGAGGCTTGTTAATGAAGACAGAAACAAGAGGAAAGACAGAACGAGAGGAGCAGTGGAGCGCTGCGGGAGGGAGTGGAGACGAAGCCACCTGAGAGCCTCCCACTCGCCCACTCCACGGCCCCTGGAGGCCCCTGGAGGCCCCGCTCCGTTCATTCACACGCTCCGGTATCACGGCACACCGATGCGCTTTGTGTTCTGTGCATGCTGTGATTCTGCTCATTGTTCTCCAGAAGAGCTGTTTACTGTAACGGGTTCAACAGACAGCCTATGATCATCCTATTAATAAAGATATAATAATTAAAGCGAATTTTTTTTTCTCATAGACACGTGCATGTATACAAAAAGTATGTTATTATTAAATACATTTATATATAACATTATTTGAATAAATAAATAAATAAATATATATATATATATATATATATATATATATATATATATATATATATATATAATATTATTTGAATAAATAATATATATATATATATATATATATATATATATATATAAATATATATATATATAAATATATATACAGTATATATATTTATTCAAATAACGTTATATAGAAATATATATATATATATATATATATATATATATATATATATATATATATGTGTGTGTGTGTGTGTGTAGACCTAAAAATAAACATAATAGACATAAACAAAATAAAACAATAATAAAAACATCACAAACACATTAAAAGAAATCAGAAATGACTCATAATTACAGTAATTAAATGTAATTTCTTATGCATTATTTCTTTTGGATAATTATTCCATGCGCAGAGTTCAGAATTTAGAGTTTAGGTAAAACCTACAGTCAAATCCATATTATTTGTAGCAATCCAAAGCTAAAAGACACTTATATTGCCACTTGGTTGATTTCTGCTCCGTGGTTTTGTGCTGATGCACAGTTACAGTCAAAACAGACAGTTTTTCAGTCTGTCGGCTGATAGCTGATGTTCTATAAATCCATCATAAAATCACCCCATTAACACCTTTAATAGACCTGCATGGCTGTATTAGCCACTTTCACACAAGAAACCTGGTAAAGCAGTGTAAAAACAACAGATTATTTTCTGCTAATTATAACACATCTGCTGTAACACATCTGCCGGAACGCAGCTTTCTGTCTTTTCTCCGTATTGCCCTCTTCACACATCAGCAACACAACGCCGTTAAAACATGTCATTTGATGTCATTTAAAGGAAATTCTCTTTGAACAGACATATATAGACAGTTCAAGAATACCAAATTATTCAAGAAATATTTGCACTAACTTCTGTGCTTTTGCTTCAGCAACTGACTAAAGAGTTTGATATATATATATATATATATATATATATATATATATATATATATATATATATATATATATATATATATATTATTGTTGCCATGGCAACTAGCTGAGATAAAATAAATAAATAATAATTAAATGCATATATATATTATATAATTACTTAAAAATATTGATTATAAATAGTACAATATAAGCCTAATAAAAACATAATATAAATATATCAATAAAAAATGAAAAACGAACAAAAAAAAAACATGTAATACAGTTACTAAACCTAAAAACTAAAGATAAAAGATGAAAAGCTCACTCAAAATATAAAGTACTACTATTGTACATAAATGATACTGAACTAACTCCAAAAATAACATCACAAAACCCTCTTCCCTCTTTTTATAATAAAGTGTATATAATCATGTCAAATCATTAAACATCCCATGTTACCCCGCCCCTAAAAAAGTCATGTTACACAAGCAAAACGGGAACTGTTTCATAAAATATCGGTAAGCACTAGTCCTTGCATTTCCGAATTATTCCACGAAGAGGCCACAACGTATGCAGTATTTTTTCATTAGCCGGCTTGTTTATGTGCAAGAAACCCCTACAAACAGACACACCGGTTAAACTGTTTCCTTATACCGATCCATATCCATATAACGCCTCTGTTTCCACACTTAAAGCGCCTGCATAAATATATTATGAAGACCGGATGGATGAATGATGCAACCGGCATGCAACCCTCGACGTTGACGCTGTATAGAAGCGCCTATATTAGCCGCTGATGAACCGGTCGCTCGCTAGCACGTTGCCAGGTACAGTCGTTTCAACTCGTTTTCTAGTTCAGGCAGCGAAAAACAAAGGCGAATCACGCGA
>NC_056699.1:3151491-3231491 GCF_018831695.1 Puntigrus tetrazona
TGGGGGTCTTAAAGCCTGACAGCAGGAAAAAGCTGTTCTGAAAGGCTCAGCGTTCGAAGGCCACGCTAAAAACAAGGACCTTCAAAGGCTCTGACCCTCCAGAAGCGGTTGAGTGGCGGAGGAAAGCAGAGACGCTGCATCTTTCATGAGATGTGCTTCCTGGCAGAAGTAATCCAGGTCAAACCAGATTGACTTCCCCTGATACCGGCGCTGGCAACCCCTCCTAATCAAAAACCATCTGGGTTCAGCTCCCAGCGCTCTCGTTCAGATCATCTCCACACAAAGGAACATCACATTCATTTGTCCAAATACAAACACCTGTGCACGTATCTAATGAATCGCTCTATTTTTCTGAACGTGTTTTTTTTTTTACACCTGTGGTTCGGAGCATGTCTTTATTTTGCACGTTGCCAAATCTCATTTCTAATTTAGTGCCCTATAAAATATGTGTTGTGTTTTCCCAAATGCAGCATTTAAATCTTTTTCATTTTATTTATTTATCTATTTATTTGAATGACATTTTATTGGTTAAATAAAATGTTGGTCATAAAAAACAAAAGCAACAAAAACAGTATTTTTATATTTCTTGATTTGTTTGTTTTTATTTTGTTAATCAAAAAGCATGTTTAATTAACTCAAATCACACAACTTTTACAGTTTACCATCATTTTTTCGCACTTGTTTCAATTAATTGGTAAAATAAATGGTTATTAAAAAGCATGTCTAACTGAAATTATGAAAGATATAAAATTTAACTACAACTTCCTTTTGTTATTTTAGTAAACAAAAAGCACGTGCAATTCATTCAACTATAAATCCGGGGTTGTTCAATTTTTTTCAAGTTTATGAAATCATTTTTATTTTATTTTTTCCCAAACTCTGTGTTTGTTTTATTTTTAATGGTTTAATTCAAATGTAATAATTTAAAAGCATGTTTAATATTAGATTCAAAAACATTATATATTTAGAGTATGAAGACATTTCTCTGGATTACTGGTTTAAGACAAAATGATTATACGTGGTCATCAAATTAAGGCAAACAAAAACAGCAATTTACAATTTAATCTTTTAAAATGTAATCAATCAGATGAAAATGTTGTTGTTTTTTTTATATTTTTGGCAACCCGATTGCTTCCACATCTGCGTTCGTGTTTTCTGGGAAATGTTGGAAATGACGAAGCCCTATACTAACTATGCAGAAAGTGAGTATCTGTCAGCATCACAGAGCCTGAGAAACACACACGAGAAACATCTGTTATAAAAATGCAACTCACAACAAAAGTTCAGCATGTCTGCGAGTGTTTCATGCCGGACTGCTCTCTGAACTTCAGACGAGCAAGACTCTTCTTTGGTCTTCTAAGACTTTCAGATGGTGAAACATGAAGTAAAAAATGACTACAAGCTCAGCTGTATGATAACTATTACAAACCCAGCATGCATTAGCAGTGCAACAAGTCTGAAAAATTGTATCGTGTCGGTACTGTACTGCATTTTCTTGGTTTTTTTACATATATCATCGATTTTAATTCGGATTTTAGTTATAGGTTGAACAACTGAGTTGAGTTTTAATCATTTTTAGCATTGTGCTACTTTATTTGTCTACATATTTATACATTTTATATTGCATTTTTACTTATTTTTAAAATTTTTACTTTTGTTAGTTAACGTTAGTTAATGTTGTTAACTAATCTCACCTAATGGACCTCATTGTAAAGTGTTCCCGTTATGTTATATACGAACGCCTTACACGTTGATTATTAAAATCTTTTTTTATTAAATTATATTATGATAAATGATATTATAATGAATTAATATTATATTTTTCATTTGATTTTATTTAAGCTTTATTTTAAGCATTTTTGTTGCTATAGTTTTACTCTTTTTACGCTAAAATGATAATAAAAATTAAATACAATACCAAAAAAAAAATTTTTTTAGCATACATTTTACTTCAATAATGGATTTTGAACGATTGTGATTATAAAAACCCAGTTGGTGACGGCACCTTGATTTTCATCTATTCTTAACTATTCTTATTTCTTGATTTTGATACCTTTCATGACGCTTGCCGCTCTCACAAAGCATCACGAAGTCGTTTTCGACCCTCGTTACAGTCCCACATCAAAAGCGAATGTGGTTCCACCCCGAAAGATATTCATCAGCTCATTAGCATATCGGCCTCAGTGGGATGTTTTTGCCTAAAATCACATTTGCATAATGAATTAAGGTTCTCCCATTTACTGTGTTCTTTTCCTTGTTAACCTCTCATTAACCTTTTTGTTAACAGTCTTGGCGCTCGGGATCACGCCGAGACTTGTCCCAAATTCATCAAACGACGAGGCAGCCTCATTAGAAGGCCGAAAACCAACAACGTCGCTCTTAAAGTTCAGTTTAAAGGCAAAATCGACCCGAAATTTCCCCAAATCGTTGCGGAAAACATCCGGTCTTCAGGAAACCGCGTCAAAACATAAACAGCAATCGTGTCGCGGATCCCGCCGATAATCTGTTGGGCTTTAATGAAAGCAAGCCACTTCTGCACCTAACGCTCTGCGGTTCCAGCAAAGTTCTATTTTGTGCGAGAAACGGCGTCATTTCTTATTTACTCGAACCTGATTTATTTATCTTCGCTCACCGAGTAGTCTCTCATCCCCGCTCCGTCTCCAGCACCAGCGAAAATATCAAAAGCCCGCGATTCTGTTTCATCCTCGTAAGTTACAAAGTTGTGAATTTTAATGACGGCCAATTTCCAAGCTGCCTCGTCCGTAATGAACCCATCAGACGGTGGGCCGTAAACGCTCTCCGCTGGGTTATTTTGAGAGAAACAAACAGGACGCTTGTGCAAACAACTAAGAGCAACTAAATACGGTCTAGCTCATCTATTTCAATACGCTTTAGCCTTCAGCTCATAATCTGAATGACTGAAATGAATGTTTCATATTGTCTCGGCTGCTTTTTCAACGCTTATTCAAAGTTGTGAAGAGATGAAAGAAATGTATGATTTACAGAAAAGTTTAAAATGTCCTTAGGCACGGTATGCAGTCTTTACACCAAACATACACACATATAAATGTCCAAAAAATACAGTGTTAAAGTATTGTATACTTTAAGTAATAAATTATATATGTATATATATATATATATATATATATATATATATATATATATATATATATATATATATATATATATAAAATGTAATAAATTATTCATTAAAAAAAAAAAAAAAAAAATAAATATATATATATATATATATATATATATATATATATATTATATATATATGATATATAGTGTTAAACCAAATTTATTTTAAAAATAACTAATATAATATAATCGTTAACTTTAAAAATGTATGTACCTTTGACTTATTCTACTATAACTAATAAACCATGTACCGGTTGACGCATTTCTCCCATCACATTTCATCCCACACAGTCTAAAGAGTCTGTCTCACACACACACACACACACACACACACACACACACACACACACACACACACACACAATCATACATTACCCTCTCACACCCTTGGAAAGCCTCCTGACATTTTTGTGTTTACGCACATTTCTTTTCGGGGTCCGCAGCCGGTTTTTTCGAGAGCTTGTAAACTGAAAATCCAGGCGGCCATGTTCCTGATAGCCGCCAGAGCTCTGCCTGTTATAAATAGCTGAGCCGCGTTCTTCATGTAGCGCTGCCCTACAAGAGGGAATTTCAGAAGCACATAATTTGATTCATGACATTCCTTGAGAGGCCATTTATGGTGTGAGAAAGGTACGGGCCGGACCCGAGAGCTCTCGCTTTGAAGTCCGCGCAGATAGCAAACGAATTCCATACGATACAAATCCATCCCGTGCCCTCAAGCCTGACCATTTTAGGCCACGAGTGCCAGAACAAGAAGAGCTGAGAGCTGCTTCATTAATATCAAGCAGAACCGGTGTTAAAACCAAGAGAGCTACACTCGGTAAAAGTGCTACAGATTCAAAGAGCGATCTGAGACGTACATGCATGCAATCATCTGCCAGAAATATATTACACCCTATGTGACACCGTACCACGAAACCAGTAGTAAGAGTCATTTTTCGGAAACTGAGAGTAATGCTTTACACCAAAACCGAATAAATAAGCTTTGCATGGTTTGTTAGGCTGAGATGCAACTATTCGAAAATATGGATGATATATAAACATCTTGTTAACAAAAGATGAAGCTTTGAGATATTTACGGAAGGAAATGTACAAAATATTTTCAAGGAACATGAACATTTCCTAATATCATAACGATTTTTGGCACGAAAGAAAACCCATACTGTGCGTTGCTGGCCACTGCTGCAAATATATCCACGCGGTACGACTGATTTAGTGTTCATATTACACATATTACACTAAACACATATGGCATGCTGTTGAGAGCTAGCTGAATCAGTGTGTATGACTGAGGCACATTTAAAAACACCAATTAACTGGGTGGCCTAAAATAACAACATTTTATTATATTTGATTTATGTGAACAAATTACGAAAAGATGTTGATTTAACTGAACTGATTTGTTTGTAACCAATGCACCAAATTAAAGCAGTTAAAGTACATTTTACTGTGTTTTAATTTTAGTACTTTGGTTAGGTTTGATTCTACATTATGTTCAATAATGTTAACATTAAATTGTTTTATTTGTTTTATATATATATATATATATATATATATATATATATATATATATATATATATATATATATATATATATATATATATATATATATATAATATAAATATATATATTATAAATTAACATGTGACTGTATTCTATTCCCTTTTATATTATTATAATATTCCCTATTATTTTATTCCCTATTATAGAATTATAATGTTTTTTTTCCTCACAAAGCCAGGGAGCCAAGCTTTCTAACACTTAGTTTGTCTCTAAATGCTAAACTTGTCGTTAAAACAATAACTGAATAAAAAAAAAGAAATCTTGCATCTGCATTTAAATCAGCATTTTTGCTTTTAAAACTGTAGTAAGTTTAATATTAATGCATTCAGTGGCTCTTTTAACAAAATAACAACATAATACATAAAAGATGTTTTCCAGGAGCGACGGGCCAAGCTGAATAAACAGACTGCTATTTGTTTTCAATACAATTTTCTGTAAATATCATTTTCAGCAACACTAAAACGTCGACTTGAAAACAGCATCTGGAAGTCCCTGTGCTCGGTTAAAGAGCCGTATGAAGAGCCCAGATCAACGAAATCTGCTCCTTTATCTGACTGAATCAAAAGAGAAGGAGCACGGCACGTGTTTGCAAGAATACAGAGGAAAAGGCCTGCGAAGAAAAGAGTTACAGGCTGTACGGGTTCAGGGTCAGAGGTTTTCTATAAGCACGCCGTTACAGAAATGAACAACATACATGAGAGGTGTTTGGTTTTTAAACAGCCGCAGTCCTTCATGAAATCCTTCAACACTGCAATCGAGGATAAAAAAAAGAAGAGAAACGTGTTTTGTAGAGATGTTTGACATCATCCGGACATAATCAAGATATATAGTTTGCTCTGTATGATGCACGTGCTCTTTAGATGTTAAGTTAAAGAAACAGACACTAAATAGAATAAATTATTATTATTATAAAGCATTGAACGTAAATCTACACTATTTCTATACTGACACTAAGCAGTCAAGCCTTAAAATGAATGTGTTATTATTATAATTCTGAATTATATGACTATAAAACCTTAGTAATTAGAATAATAGGAATGAGTATGAATTCATATTTGTCCCATTGACCGACGGTGGTGCGTACTGTTTCTTTAAAAAATGATGATGATGACAAAACTACTATGAATTCTGCCACACTGTGCAACAATGAGATGTTTTGGTCATGAAGATTAATCACTTAATATCGAATCGATTTGCTAAAATCAGAAAAGGGACGATAATAGGTGAGCAGCAGCCAATGAGATTCTTACACGCATTAGTTTATGGTACAACAAATACAGCTAGAGTTCTAATAATATAATAAAGTATGATAACGCCACATTTTATCGTCACTAACAGCGTCGCATCAGAGAAAACAATCATTCGTTTGATTGCTTGTTACTGAAAAAATAACAACGTTAGCATTGACAATTATTTATAATGCCATTTTTTCCCATCACTGCCCATTACCAACATTTCATTTTGAGCAAATACTATTTTTTTAATTTTCCTGGACTAATTTATTTATAGGTTTTTGAAACTATACTTTTTATTTATTATCATTATTGTAGCATTTTTTTTTCTGCACCTTGGGACACACACAACAGGGCCCTACAAAGTTTTTTTTTAGAAATTCTTTCATTTAAAAATTAATATAATTATTTCAAACATAAATACTCTTTTTGCAAACGCTCTAAAAGTTAAAAGTTGGTGATCTTTCCCGTGCATAGCTTCCTTGCAGCTTTTTTTCACTGAGCTCTATGCGAAACACTTTCTGAAGTCTTTTTTGCATTTTATTATTTCAACTTTTTTGCAGCTTGCATCATGATGCTTGGAAAACCGGGACTGTCAGCTGAAACATACTGCTAATTGGAAGCTGCTCGTACATGACTTATTACAGTGTTTAGTAACTAAAGTAAAACTCTTTTTTTTTTTCCAGCAGCATGCCCGTGAACTCCGGCCTCATCGAGCATAAAATCCAAACGGCGCGGGAAAAAGCGCGAGTCCCGGACGCAGAAACGTGAGACGGCGGGGAGGATGAAGCACTTAGGCGTGAAGCTGTGTGGAAAAGCTGGACCACAATGCCTTCGTTTACCAAGCCGGCACGAGCGAGAAGGTGCCATGAAATGAGCTTCGGGAGGCTGGCCGTGTGATGTTTAATTAATGCGGCACTGTCAGGCTCGTTTCGCCGCTCGTCTCATTCAGTATGGATGAACGCGGGACGGTTTTGCTTCTGCGATGCACACATATGCATGCGGTTAAAAAGATCAAATGCCTCTTAAAGGGTAAACACGCTTTTCTCCGCGCGATTTTAGCGTTGAAGTGTGATTAATGAGGCGCTGTAATCTTTATATTAGAAATCTCGCCGCATCGAAAAACACCCTTGACTATTTGGGATTTTTCAAGACAGAGTGGTAAAAAGTTCAGGCTTTTTCAAATATTTATAAATGGGGATGTTTTACAAGATAAACACTTCTGGGTAAAAGTGTGTGTGTGTGTGTGTGTGTGTGTGTTAGGGAATGGACGAGCGCTTCACCATCTGGTCTAAGTCATCTCTGGGGACCTCTGGAAGTCTTGTGTGGATTACAGAAGGGACTAGTCATGGTTACAAGGGCCTGTAAACACACTCGGATGCACTAGAACTGCTGCTAATAGACTAAACAGAGCACAAGGACGCTTCTGTGTCCGACACAGCTCTAATATTTGACCAGCGCTGGCCAGCACGGGATAATATCGAATCAGTTCACTCGACGCGGATTCATTCCATCTCACAGAGGAAAATGGCAAAATATTTGGAAAATATTTATTATTACTTATTTATTTATTTATTTTCCAAATTTATTCATAAAAAAAAAAAAAAAATATATATATATATATATATATATATATATATATATATATATATATATATATATTTATTTATTTTTTATTTTTTTCAGATTCATGCATTTCATTTTATATAGCAAGATTCCAACAAAATACCAAAAATACTTCTCAGTCAAAAATATTCTTAAGGCATTCTGAAAACGTATTCCGAATATTAATATACAATAAGTTGCACTACATGATGTAAGATACTATGTGGCGAGATTTTTGTGTCTTTTTCCTTCTTAAATTTACATTTTATTTTATTCGAAAGATTTGAGTAATGTTGTGATTAATGTTCGACTGCCCCTGGACTTTTATGTTGAAATGTTTCCCTTTCCCGATGTTTCTGTCTTCACTTCCTATAGTTTCCCTTGTTTGTTTCTATGACTACTGTCCACGCCCCCTCGTTACCGTGTGTAGATTGTCGGTGTATTTAAGCGGTGATCTTTTCTCTTGCCTTTGCCGGTCACCGAACGTTGAACGAACGTTAGCTGAAAAAGCTGTCCCTGGTTCCCTATTCTTGGACCGTCTCGTATTCGTTATTTGTCGTATGTTTGCGAATGGATCCTCTCTCCGCCTGATACAAAACGGTTTCGTCAAGAAAAGAATGAGACTGGATGGACGCTTTACGCGCATAAAAGTGGAAAAACCCTAAATAAGTACATGCCTAAATAAATCCAGACTCTAAATTCGGATCGATGGGCATTACCAAAGAACCTAGTTATCCTCTCTATCTCTTACAGTCGTGCGGGTCTCCAGTGATGAATCACAATCACATCTTAAAGGGCTGGCATGTATATTCCCGCAGACGATCGATGTGTGAGCATCAGTGAATGGCACCTTTAATCTTGAGCTCAGTGAAGTCAATAGGATTGGGTGAAGCTGCAGTGATTAAGTGATCGTCTGGCCACTGATCCAGCCTCCTCTAAAGAGAGCCTGAGCCTGTTCAATCTGTCACGGACCCAAAGCATCCCATACATCACAGACCATCACACCGGTACCCGTACGTTATCTCAATATTCCACAAGGCTATGTTATTGCAATTTCGCTATAAATCATTAACGTTAAATAAAAATATCTTAATCTTTAAGTACACATATTAAGTAATATAATAAAACATGCAATATACCTTATAATATACCTGAGTAAATTGAAAGAATTTGAAATATACTGTATACAATAGTTTTTTTTTTTTTTTTTTTTTTTTTTAATGCAAACAATTAAATTATAATTACATCAATTTAGTATCAATTAATGATATATATATATATATATATATATATATATATATATATATATATATATATATATATATATATATATATATATATATATATATATATATATATATATATATAATATATATATATATATATATAATTTAAATTTATATTTATTTATTAAGTAATTTTTAAATATGCCTTTTCATTATTTTATATATATATATATATATATATATATATATATATATATATATATATATATATATATATATATATATATATATATATAATGAACTAGATGGAGAAAATTTGCCCCCTAAAAATATAAAGGCTTTTCAAAAAATATATTCAAATGATAAATATCTGCATTTAGCCGCACCATGGGAAATAAGTTAATGGAGTCCGTTCTTGCGGGGTTTTTTTAAGCATACTGAGAACAATGTTTGCGCTGCATGAAAATCATCCACGGCACACCGATCCAGCGTTATTCTTTCTTTTCTGTGCCTGGTTTACTTTAATGACAGCGTCTGATGACTGTGTTAGATTAAATAAATGGCTCGGTGTTCTCAGCAAGCCAACAGCAGCATTATTAAGCTGCCTACCTGTGTTATGATGATGGATCTCAGCTAAAGTCGGTACATTCTCCACGCAACGCCACGCACACAGAATACGTCTGTGAGGACCATGAAGATCAGAGACATGAAGAAGAGCATCAAGAACGACAGCAGTGAAATCAAGGGCTACAGTAAAACCACCGTATTCTACACTTAAAACTTCTCATATTAGAAACTGTTTTGCTTGCCTAAAATTTAAACAAACCGTCTTATTTTAATATCATTAATACGCTATTATAGTTTGCATTAACAATTCGAATTGGAGTTTAGTTTCAAATTTGGTTTGCGTTTCAATAAAGTATTAGTCACTTTTTGCCATTTTTATTATTTTTGTTTGTTGTCTGTTATTATTTTTTATTTTCAGCTTTAGTTTTAGTATAACAATTAATCTGTCTACATATACATTTTTTTTACATACTGTTTAGTTTTTTGCTGATATTTTGAATTAATGATTTTTTTTATTATTCGCACTTTATTAAAGTAGGTGTTTTTATTTAACCTATATAGTTTAAATAATTTATATAATATTAATAAAAAAATTATATATATATATATATATATATATATATATATATATATATATATATATATATATATATATATATATATATTATTATTTTTTTTTAATATTATATAATAAATTATTATTTAAACTATATAGGTTAAATAAAACACACAGCAAATATATAATATTTATTTCTTGTGCATGTTTGTTTTAATGTGCTCATTATTTGTGAGATTTACTAGTGAAACACTTTTTCTTAGTGTACTGTAACTTTAAGATGTATAAACGTACATGATTTCTGTTAAGATTTGCATGCTGCATCGTGAACACAGCACTTGTTTACTTCAAAGCAGGAAGACAAACCCAGCTTTCAGTGACGAGGCGTAGAGGTGTACCAAAAAGTTCAGCTTGTGTACAAAAATCACGAGAACTTTGATACCTGACGCAATTGTTTTTAATGAGATACGCATCACATGGCAGCGGCGTGCGCATCACTGACAAATAAAAAAACACAACGGTGTCAAGCGCGGAGTGACATTTGACAAGAAAAATCATAGGTGAACATATATATGAAGCTCAGCGAAGCGTGTCAGACTTTATGAAAAGTGCTAACAAGCTCACTTATAGAACATCGGGGGAAGATGCAAGATGTTTTGTTTTTTAGCATCTAATTAATTTGCATTTGTCACCTTCCGGCTGTCACACCACTTCATTCGTCACCTATCAACCTGCATCCTAAAAGACAGCCATTACAGAAGTTATGAAGCTCATAATAAACAAGCATCGGCACGAGCGCTTCTGTGAAACAGTTCATTATTTATAACAGCGATTTTCTCGAGAAACTCAATTCTTTTTTCCCCGATATCAATGGCGATTCATATCGAATGGGCGGCGTTCAGATGTGGGCGGACAGCTTGACAGAAAGTTGCAGAAGTTTGAGTCTGACGTAAACGTCTCCGATTGAGATGAGTTTCAGACGCCCTTATTGCAGCAAGGTATCGGTGGAAAGGTCATTTATTTCTGATGAAAAGACCAAAGGAGAGGACGAAACGGTCAAAGACGAGAGCTCAACATTAGCGCTGAAGAAGAAATGGAGGCCGTAGAGCAGAAAGTGGGTGATGTAATTAATGTGGGATGCAAACAGAGCAAGAATATGAGAGCGAGAGCTGTGGGTGGAAGAAGAGAAGAATAGATGAAGAGAACGAGGAGAGAGCACATATTGTAATTCTGGATCATAATTATCTGTACATCTGTGTACAAGGTGCCTACATGTTTTCACAGAGTATGAACACAGTATTCATGTTTAAGATTGTTGTGTAACGCTTGTTTCTGTCCACCTTTTGTACGTTTAGTGTTAACCCTTTCCCCACCATTCCTCGCCAGTTCTTGTGTTTTTTCTCCTGCAGTTATTTGATCCAAAAATACAGAAAAAAACTGTAATATTATGAAATATTATTGCAATTCATAATTACAGTTTTCTATATTCATATCCTTTAAAATGTAATTTTATTCTTGCGATCAAAGCTGAATTTTCAACATCATTATTCCAGGCCTCAGTGTCATATAATTGTTCTGAAATGATTTAAATAAATGTATTTTTCTGGATTCTTCCTTCCTTCCTTCCTTCCTTCCTTCCTTCCTTCCTTCCTTCCTTCCTTTCCTTCCTTCCTTCCTTCCTTCCTTCCTTCCTTCCTTCCTTCCTTCCTTCCTTCCTTCCTTCCTTCCTTCCTTCCTTCCTTCCTTCCTCCTTCCTTCCCTTCCTTCCTTCCTTCCTTCCTTCCTTCCTTCCTTCCTTCCTTCCTATAATCAGCATAGCTGTTTGCAACATTGATAATAAATCAGCATATCAGTATGATTTCTTAAGGATCATGTGACACTGATGACTGGAGTAACGAAGCTGAAAATACAGTCTTGCATCACATGAATACATATATATTAAAATGTATATTTATTTTAATCTGCAACTGTTTGTCTTTTCAGCATATTATCGCATAAAAAAACAAGCCTTGATGAGCCCGATGACTTCTTTATATTCAGTTCAGTTTATATTCAATACAAAATAACATTCGAATCTAACATTGAAATTCCCTCGGGCCTTTGCTCAGTTGAACGTGGTGAACCTTCGCAAAGAAAGAATCTAACAGATCTAATCTAATCTTTCTCACATCACTTTTGGCACTAGTGTGGAGGTATCCTGCCAGAATCGCCATGCTCTTTGAGTTTTCTTATCTGCAAATCAAAGGCGCGGTGAATAGTTGAGTTAAATCCATTGGCCCTGCCATAGTCAGTCTTCCTGCGCACGATGAACTGAGTTTGCTGCTGATAGGAGCAATTAATCAAAAAGCCTCCAGAGCCGAGGCAACGTGGGTAAAGTAATAAAACAGTCAATGCACGCACATCAACAGTTTGTAATGAGTTTGTTTTGAGCGTATTCCTGACTGCTTTAGCATCTGATCTACCGGCCGGCGCTCTCTGTCTCTTTTCTCCCTTTCTCTGGGGTTCATTTATCCCCTTAAAACCCAAAGCTCCATCTACTACTGGCAATCAAAGTAAAGTAACTCCATTAACTTCATATCTGATTCTACACTTCAGAATCTAGCTGCTGCCAATGTAGTTGCACTTAAACCAATGCAAAATTAGCGTGTTGGATCAGAAAGGTCAGAAAATACTGAGCCGTTTACCATCTATCGTTCATTTGTGAGTATAATAAGCCAAACGAGAAAGTTAAACGACATATTTAGCAGTAGCGTGGTGCAAAATGATGCAAAAATGAATAAAACAGGCATAGTATCGACAGCTGTTTTGTTCATTTTAGCTCCATCACAGAAAATATTTCCAAAATATGAACCGTTCTCAAACAAATCAACATTTTCAAACAAATCAGTTAAATGCATGATTCAATGACTTATTAAAACGATTAAAGACATTAAAACAAACTGATTCAATGAATGATTGATTCAATGATTCACTTATTAAGACGGTCACTTGTTTGGTTCCTTAATGAATTATGTTTTTTAAACAAAACAGTTGAACGATTGATTCAATGACTCCCTTTTCAAGATGGTCATTTGTTTAGCTCCTGAATGAATTATCAGTCTAATACTTTTTTTTTTTTTAATCCAATAAGAAAATGTGCAGATAAAACATGATTGCATTAATTGCACTTCATCAGCTCACTATGAGGCGCAAGCAGTTCATTATATATGATAAAAGAGTGACAGTTGCTTCCCCTCCTGCAGCAAAATGCATTGATCTTAGTGATATTCGGTGCTAATTCATCAAGTGACTTTGTTCTCTGACTCAACAGATGGGAATGATGCTTTAATTGCAAATGTCTTATGTGATATTCCAATACTGTGCATAGCCAGTGACTCAATAACCAAAGACACGAATTCTGAATCAAAAGATTCACTTGAGTGAATGACTCAGTGACTTACTCAGAAAAATAGCTCTTTAGTTCAGTTCCTGAAAGAATCAGTGTTTTGATTCATTCCGTTTTAGCGAATGATACACTCATAAAAACACCTGCTGGCACATCAATGAATTAATCTGCAGTTTACATTCAGTTCAGTTCATAGCTCCGAAATAATTAAGAAAAAAATATTAAACATTTTATGATTGTGTGTGTGTGTGTGTGTGTATGTATGTGTATACACACACACTCATGACTCATTTGCATCTATTTAAATATCACAGTTTAAAAGCTTCTCATACTTTCATGTGTTCTGTTCAGACATCTATCTTGTGACAGAAGTTTTCTGTAGGAATTACTTTTAGTATCCTGTTCTGTGTCACACAGCCAAAACATGCTAACATGTACTGCGATTAGCATGTGCTCACATAAATAAGCTATCAGCAGGTGATATAAGTACTCAAATGTTTGACAACAGCTTATGGCAGAATATATCTGGCAAAGCTTGATGGAACTGCCAGGAAGATTTACTTCATTAACGCACTGTTGACAAGTTTAACAAGATGCTACGAGACTATGTTTGCTCTAGTTTGATGCACGGTTGTGCTGTCAGATAAGAGTATTGCATTCATTAAAAAGAGAAATCAGTAATAAACAAAAGAAAATGTGATTTGAATATTAATATATATTGACATAATTACATTAATTATTATTGTGTTGTATATGCACTTTAAAATAGGAAATGTGAAACTTGCATTTAAATAATTTTTTATACATACTTTTTTTAAGGTAAGTGCTGACAGACAATTTATATATATATATATATATATATATATATATATATATATATATATATATATATATATAAAATTATATTAACATTTTTTAAATTATATATATATATATATATATATATATATATATATATATATATATATATATATATATATATATATAAAATAAATTATGTTAATATAATTTAGCTAAAATAAATTGACTGCAAATACCTTAAATAATTTAGTAAATTAATAAAAGAAAATAACTGAATTAAATACAGTACATATAAACATACATATAAATAAATTCAGGTGTTTTTAGTTTCCAGGAAGCATTTCACATTTTCTTTTTAGTCTAACTAGTGCACAAAAATCAAATAAAAAGGAGTAAAATATATATACTAGTATATAAAATATATACTAATATATAAAATATATAACAAAATTACTAAAAGCCATTTAAATATTAATAAAACCTATAATAGTATCTCAGTACAACAAAAGCGTATTATTATTTTAAGTTAGTTTCCAAGGCTCATTTCAAATAAAAACAACAAAAAAGTAGAAAAAAGTCATTACAAAATATATTACTAAACTAGTAACAATAATAATCATAATAATTCCAAACAAATTCGCAGCATTTTTAATTGGATTCATCCACCCGATCACAGCGCACAAATTTGTATATAAACACACTCATATTTCATACAAAATTCTGCATCGTCACAAAACAGCAGTTTAATTTGCCTGTAGACCTGAGCAAACGGCAAACCCTGCCTCCCACCGAGGCCAAGCGCATGAATAGAGGAGTGAAGGGACGCGCGGCACTCATCTACGTCTGTTTAATGTCTGTGAGAGCACCAGCGGCGGCCGTCGTGAGCTCATAATGAAGGGTCAAACTCAAGCCGCGAGTTACAATCCGGCTGATTGGGAGATGGCAGGCTGGAAATTGTTGCCATGGATCAATGCTGGAGCAATCTGTGAAAGAAGAGCAGCGGAATAGCTCTGCTACTAATCAATGGCTATTCATTTTCAGCCACCGCACAGCCTCGGATGAGACATTTAATAGTGCGTGGTCAGATAATTACCACCTCCAATTAAGATCTGGTGACAGGAAGGGATAAATGAAGACCATACTCGATTGACTTTAATGGAGAGACACGCCACGCTCCGATCGACATCATGTAAATGGCTGCCATTGTCACATCCTCCACTGAAGCGTAGATGCTCGGTAATGAACTTGGATGGAAATGTGCAACTTTTCAAGCTTCAGTCAGGAAGTGCAGCAAATGTGAAACTTTCTCAAAACGGGTTGTGCAGTGCTAATGTGACTGGGGTGCTACTGTAGGTTTTAGTTAATATTTCATGCACCTCTTTATTTAAAGTTTTAGTATCTGGTGGCATTTGTTTTCGTTTGTCTCCATATATTTACTATTTTCGTGCTATTGGTTTTGATTGATTGAGTTATTTTAGTGTTTCAAGTTAAACTAAAGGACGAAGAGAAATGTTGGCTTGACAACTTGAAATAAATGTAGAAATATTTTGTTTCAGTTAATATCTATTTTAATTAAAATATGGTCTTGTTTTAGCAGAATCATATAATATTTTTTTATTTTTCTATTATCTGTTTTTGCTTAAAAATTTAAGTAGATTTTTGTAATTTTTGTAAATTTTGCAATTTCATTTATGACTTTAACCTTAACAAAAGTGAGAAATTTAAAGTTAGTTTAGATTTTTAATGTTTTATTATTTTAGTTAACATTTATTTTATTTCAAGTAACAAAAAGCAAAGTGATATTTTTGTATCAATGCTATATTCATGTTTTTGTATATATTATTTATATTTTATTTAACATATTTTACGCTTTTATTTAAAGTTAAAATTAGTATTCTTGTGTTTTTATTTTTTGCATTATTTCCTTTTTTCACTTATTGATTGATTTACTTGTTGCATTGTGTTATGGTTATAGTTTTAGCTAATAATAATAATAATAACCCCGTTGAGCTGACGTTTCCAGAGACTGACCGTTACATGTACTACTTTGTCTTCCTTCTGACTTCCATCATATTGACAAAAAATGCCGTTCAGTAAGTGTTGAGACAGGCTATAATAAGCCTGTTTAATTTGAGTAAATGTCCACCTGTATTCATTTTTCATTTACCTACTCGTTTTAACTTCAAAAGTCCTGTGATTTTCAGTTATATGCATCCAGACAGCCGCTAAATGTGCCCTTTTAAGAAAAGCCAAAGAGGTAAAGTAATTCTTGGCATCTGTCCGTGAAAACCAACAACAGGTTTTCTGTCTGAATTAGAACCTGCTTCGCTCATTTATTTTGATGTAACTCAAATGCTTCAAACCGTCCGTGCCAAATTTCCCACAGGCCTTTCAATCATTCGCATCTAACGAGTAAAGAAGCTGCACGAGTGCCAGAAAACACACTGCTATACTATAAAAATACATCCTATTAAATCTCACAGCAACGACTGTGTCTTGACTTTATGGTGTTTAATTAAAACACTTTTAATGATCTAGTTTTTCAACTTTGTGCATTTCACAGTCACGTACTAAAAATACACGTTCACATAGCTGTGGAAGTCCCAGTGGTTCAAAATAATTTGACACCGCGATTCAGAGCACTTAGAGTTTATTATGCTATTTAATCATTTGTCTGTATATCTATCTATTTATTTATGTCTTTTTTTTATTTTACTTTAATGTGGTGATGATCCAGATATTAAATCTGGATCTATATAAAAAAAAAAATCTATAAAAAAGTCATTATAATTTTTATTCTCCTAACAGGTTCACTGCAAAAAGTCAAAATGTTGCCAGGTTTCATTAAAAAAAATAAAAATAAAAACAAACCAAAATCATGAATATGTGAATCAAAAATAAAATAAAAAATAAATATAAATAAAATTGTGTGTGTGTGTGTGTGTATATATATATATATATATATATATATATATATATATATATATATATATATATGTATGTATATATATATATATATATATATATATATATATATATATATATATATATATATATATATGTATATGTGTATGTATAAACCTTAAAGTATCATAAATTTGTCCATGCATCCATGCTATATATATATATATATATATATATATATATATATATATATATATATATATATATATATATATATATATATATATCAGTATGGAGGTATGGACTAATTTACGATACTTTATGGTAGTTTTGCATTATTTTAAAGCTTAAAGACTCAGTATTTCAAGCCAAGGGAATGGAAAAGAACAACCCAGCACAATCACGTCCTGCACGTGGGTGTAAATAACTGCAAAATCTTCATTTTCTGGTAAAAGGATGGTTTAAAGACAATTGCGTGTTTGTTTCCAACTCTCCCACCCAACAGAACTTAGTTATGACGGCAAAGAAAAGCACAATTCATACGGCACGCAACGCCTCGGCGCAAAGCAAACATCTGTTTCAAGTATGCGTTTTACAGCCCTCTTGCTTCAGTTCATGCTACAGATCCATCTCTCGAGCTCTCATACGCCATCTGAATGGAATAAACAGAATCTATCGCTGAATTACGTCTCCTCCGAGGATAAACTGTTACTATTGGGCTCCAAGCACTCTCCTGTGGTAATTCCTTTATGTCAGGCCCATTAAACTGAAATTGTGAGTTTACGATCGCTGACTGTAAGACAAAACTTTCTCCTATAGCTCTGATATGACCCACGGGAGACATCTGCTCAACCTTAACTCATGTACATGACTTGATATCAGGCCAGCTTTCCGTTCCTGTTTACGTACACCGCTCCATGTTTAACTTCCCGCACAGACCATGTAACGCGCACTGCGTGCTGGATTTCAGCTGGTTTTACCGCAGGTGTAACGGACGGCTTCGCTGACACAGAAAGGTGGTTTTCTTTCAGAGCCTGCTGAACAGTGCTGAAAGAAAAGCATCTGCCCTGAGAATGTAACGTGAAATGAGATTGATGATATATACGAGCGGATACATTTCACGGTATTTGTCAGGTTTTTGCACTTAAAACACTATTACGAATAGGATTATTTCTTCTGCATCTCAGACGCCTCTGTTGTTAAAACCAAAGCGTCATTTTAAATGTAGTAACAGGGGCTTGAGCCGCTGATAGAAGACTAATGCAGTCAATAACATATATATATATGTGTATATGTGTGTATATATATATATATATATATATATATATATATATATATATATATATATATATATATATATATATATATATATATAATTTATTATTGCATTATTATATATTATTACATTTATTATTGCAATTTAAGCTAAACCAAACAAATATTTAGATTCAAATTTATTTAAAGTAACATATCATATTTAATTTTATGTTAACATAATTTATAGTATGCAGTTCCTTTCTCTTTTTATATCAATCAACAAATAGGTCTGATTCTTTTACATATAAGTATAAGAGTTGAGTCAAGTTAAGATAATTTTCCTTGATATTTCCATTTTCATTTGAACCACGAGTCTGTTGTGAAGTTCTTGTGTGAATTTTTGCATGCTTCATAATATCCATTTCAACGCTCCTACGATTCTGAGACCAGAACTCAGTGCAATTTTCACAAAGCGTACATGCTTTCTATTTTTACGCCGTAACATTCCTGTTGTAGTCTGACAGGTTTTTCATTATTTAGCTCGTATGAGAAGTGTGAAATACACACCATCATCCCTCCGGCTACACCTTGGTGTGAGGAGTCTCTGCTGCAGACGGCAGCTCTTTAAAAGCACAGGCTAGATTAAGAGGTTGGCGGGTGATGATAATACAGATTGTGGCGGAGATGGATGACTGACAGCTGCAGGAAAAATCCATGAGAGCTGCTCCGACAGCTTTTAAACAAGAGGACACCGGGAAAGTCTAGACCCTCGTCAGGACAAAACTCACCGTGGAGACAGACACAGTGGTGCACACGGTGCTATACTGATGTCTAAAGGGTTAATTCACCCAAAAATAATCAATCTGTCTGTTCGTTACTCCCTCTTAAAGCACTAGTTAACCTAAAAACGAAAATTACCCCTCAATCTACTCACCCTCGAGCCATCCTGGGTGTATATGACTTTCTTCTTTCAGACGAACACTGGGTTTTTTAAAAAATGCATCCTGGCTCTTCCAAGCTTGTTAATGCTGGTGGATAGTGGCTATTATTTTGAAGCTCTGTAAATCGTATATATATCTGTCGTACTAACCTATACGCCACCAGGCGAAGCAGATCGATGGGTTTTTGTAACAATATTTCTATTTAATAATATTTCTTCTATACTGTACGACTTAAGACACAATAGTAGCGTAAGTTCAGGAAAGAATAGAGAAATGAGGAGAGAGCAATGCAACGAATTAAAAGTAAAATAATAATAAATTCAGAAAATTTCACTATCAAACGAATGCAGCTTACGTCGTACGAGAGGTCAGGGGTCAGTTACCGGAAGTTAGTGATTTGAATATAATTTCAAAAATGGAAATATTTGTTACAAAAACCCATCGATCTGCTTCAGAAGACACGTGTAAACCCCACAGAGGTGCATAGGCTAGTTTTACGATGGGTATATATGATTTACGGAGCTTCAATATTATGGTCACTATCCACCAGCATTAGGCTTGGAAGAGCCAGGATACATTTTTTAAAAAAACTCATACTGTGTTCGTCTGAGAGAAGAAAGTCTTATACACCTAGGATGGCTTGGGGGTGAGTAAATTATTGGGTGATTTTCATTTTTGGGTAAACTAACCCTTTAAGAGTTTTAAAATAACTTGAAATAACTTGAAAATTTTCCTAGAAGTCAATAAAATTAATAACATGTCCTAACATTTAAACATGGTTTGGCATGTCGCAAACGTGATCAGGCAAGTGGTTTGATTTAGTATGCTGCTAACGTGAATTAGCATGTTTTAACGCTAGCATGCTTTAATCTTTTTGCTAGCATATTTTAAACACATTTGCAAGTAAATTTTTTGTGTTGCTAACATGGCATAGCATATCGTTAACATTTTAACGTATTGCTAACACGATTTAACATCTTTAGCATGGTTTAATAACACGGAGCATGATGTTTTAGCATTTAACAAATCACGGCTTTTCAAACTTAACGAATACTCGTGTTTCTGTCGGAACTAAAGCTTCAACACAGACGCATCAGAGTTACGTAAAAAACTAAACAAACAAACGAATAAATAAATAAATGGATTTTTTTTTTTCCATGAATAAATAACTGAAAAGTCAACTTTTACAAATACATAAAGTCACGACAGAAAGAGAAGGCAGATTATAGACGTCTCGTTTGCGAAAACCTCATCAAAATCTCACAGCTTTCTTTACATTTTGTTGTATTATTCCAAAATCCTTCGAAAAAAAATCTAGACATATAAATTAAAGAAATAAATAAAAAACTCCCAGAAGCTGCATGAGGAACCTGTCAAACATAAAAGTTTGACCATCGCTGGATGAATACTAAAACTATTTCATCATGTTACTATGACAGACAAGAACTGTCTACCTTGCCGTTTTGGTCCATCAGACTCAATAATTCTAGTTTTGCACATTTACAATTATGCATTTGGCAGTGTTTATCTGCACGTTTAACTAATATGTTATAATTTATGTTTATATAAACCTGCATTGTTTTAATGTATTATGCACACTCATAATCTCATAGTCTTTCATTCAAGACAGAGAGAAAAATGCATTTAAACACTTCTACAGTCATACTGCAGAGAGAAAAATGCTTAAATGTGACCATGGTCTTAGTCGCTGTCACCAAGTCACTGGGGTATATTTGTAGCAACAGCCAAAAACACATTGTCTGGGTCAAAATTATAGATTTTTTTAATGCCAAAAATATCAGGATATTTAGTAAAGATCATATATATAACATATTTTGTAAATGTCCTACTGTAAATATATTAACCCTTCATTTTTGATTAGTAATATGCAATAATGCAACTTAATTTAGACAACCTAAAGATGATTTTCTCACTGTTTAGATTGTTTTTGCACCCTCAGATTCTAGATATTTTAATAGTTGTATCTAGGCCCAATTTCGTCTTATCCTACCAAACCATACATCAATTGAAAGTTTTTAGATGATGTATCTCAATTTCGAAAAATTGACACTTATGAGTGGTTTTGTGGTCCATGGTCACAAATAAGTATTAAATAACACCTTAAGCACTGCATGCAAAGCTTACATGCAAGACTAAACGGCTGCTGTGGTCTTCCCAAGGTAAAGTGCACCTGCATTCATCTCACACCAGAGCGGGAAAATCACTCCAACCTGCACATGCCATAAGGTCACAAAGCCAAGAGTCGAGTAAAGGTCCAAGACACTGAGAGCAAACATGCAAACCCTCTCAACGTCTGGATGAGCGGATGGAAAGAGAGACCTTTTGACAGGTAGGTTCAAACTGTCATGTTAAACTGCAGAAGAGGAAACAAGCACACTTCAGACTCCCTCAAACCGTCTGAATATCAGCGCATTAGCAGCAGACTTTATTTTGACGAAAGTTCTTTTTGCCAAATGTTCTGCTTGTAAACCGCTCTTGTGCGGTATTTTATTAACGCCGTTATCGCGTCCAGCGATTTTAAGCACCTCAAACGCAATTGACCGGTTCGTGCAAACATTAAAGATGTCCGTGCATACAGACGCAGCTCTAAACTCTCCGGTATCGCCTTCAAGGGCCTCCGTCGGCTCTGGAAAGCTGTTCGGTTTCCAGCTGAGAGAGTTAAGCTGGAGAGAAATCCAGGGAGCGATATCAACATGCAGCTCATGTACAGTAGCTTCCCACAGTTTTATTCACAGGATTTGGCTATCGAAGCAGAATTTCCATGTTCCTCCTCCAGCCGCAGCCAGTGCGTTATGAGGAGACTGTTATGAATAGACCGGCAGATTAAACAAATCTCTTCACGCATAACGCTAGATGCATTACCCCGAGGCTTGGCGCCTAATATTTATATTACCTCTCGAGCAAAAAAATAAAAATGTAATATTTGCAATTGTTCGCGCATCTCTTCAGATTACGCTGCAGCAAACAATGCACGCGATTTAAACTCAATTAGCATGTTAAGCTCGTGCAAGAGGCGCCTCGCAAAATGGGCCAGAGCTTATGATCGCATTTCTAATTACTCATTAGTCTTGACGGTTTGGAACAGATGAATCACGGCACCATTATGCACGCTGAACAGATTCGATGGAGGGGAGTATCGTGATGAAATCTTCTTCCTAGCATTTTGGGCACAAAATGAGCATCGGATTATGGACACTTTATCCACCGTGAGTCCCACGTGAGAGACGCTGCCCCTGAGTAACGTAATCCTGCCACACAAAGAGACCAAAGGCAAACTGCTAACAGTCTTTGCAGAGAGAGAGAGGGGAAAAAATCCCCCCTTTTTAATAAATGTACGTACTGCTTTTATTACAGTACATTTGATTATTTATAATGGGATTTGGATAAACGGTATGACTCGATCTTTTTTTTGTGTTATCCTGTGTCTCCAACTGAAAACATTTTATTTCTGTGCAATGCGTTTACGTCTGAGTGTGTTTTTCACAAAGCTTTGGTGATCAAAAACATCTCATTGAACTACAAGAAGGCTATTTAAGTAAGTATATACTACTACTACTACTAATAATAATAATAATATTAATATATTATTTTTTTAGAGTTTAAGAGGTATCATACAGGTTATACTAAGCAATAATATGTAATTTTTATTTTATTTAATATTAAATTTAAAAGTAACTAATAAACGAATGGATGGAAAGATGCATAGGTAAACAAACAATAAATAAATAAATATTTGTTAATTTTGTAACACGTTAAAATAGGTAATATTTGTTAACTATTAACTAGGATTTTTCCCTCAATAAATTCATAATTTGCTACTTATTAATAGTTAGTGCGGTTTATGTGTTGAGTAAGATTAGTATTAATTAATATTCACTTAATTAGCACTAATAAATTGCCAATATTCTAGTAAATATGCATGCTAATAAGCAATTAATAGCTGTACTTTAAAATAAAGTGTTATCAAAATTCTATATTTATTTACCTGTTTATGACTGCAATGTTAATGTTAGAAACCTTAAACATTAATTCATAATATAAGAAAGCCTGGTTTTCAAGTTTTTTCAAGGTATTTTGCAGCATTTGCATATATTTAGATCTCATAAAACAACAACAACAACAAAATATATTTAATTTCATTATGCACGCCTTAAACGCAAACTCCGAATATCTACTTATAGCCAATAAGTCGTTGTTTCCTCTTGAGAAAAACAGGAATAAGTGCTGATAAATGTTATTTTCACGAGAGCTTCTTCTGACCCTCCTCAAACTTCACAAATTAAAGCTCAGCCAGGAGCAGGCCGTAGCTGACCTTCCCGTTCCATTATCTCCACTGTCTCATAGAGGACAGGGAGGTGATAAGTTGTTTACTGTAAGGGTCCGGAGGGATAACAGGGTCCCGGCCTGAGGAAGCGCAGCCGGTGTGTCGTTACTGAGCTGAGTGCTTTTTCACAGCGCAGTCGCTGGATTGAGATTTTATGCCTGGTGTTGCAGGAAGAGCCGAGCGACGACAGAGACTGTTATTTGGGTTCAGCTATTGAGTCACTGCACATTCAAGGGCAAACTGAAGTTAGATAAGTGAAGGGAGAGTTCACCAAACAAAGGCATAAAGCAGCGACCAACAGTCAAGCAATTCTCCAAGACCTCATTTAAGGCAAAGAAACAAACTAAATATATGATTTTTAAACATAAAACAAACTAATGTGCAATATTATGCAAATTAACTATATATATAATATTTGTACATGAACACATATATATATATATATATATATATATATTATATATATCCTATATATATATATATATATATATATATACTATAATTAATATGGTATGTATATATATATATATATATATTTTTATATATATATATATATGTGTGTGTGTGGAGATTTTTTTTTTTTTTTTGGTGTCTAAGAATCATTTATTTATTTTTTGCAAATGAACTATAAAACGAAAAAATAGAACAAATACATTAGCGTGCATAAATTAAAACCTCCTTAGATTACAACACACAAAAAATATATCTTTTTGCAAAGATTAAAACGCAATTATTCGCGTCTCAATGAACGGCTCGTCACAGTAAAAGCCTCTAGTGAAGCGAATCAGCGTTCACGAATGTTTACAGAGACGTGTAAAGGCACGTGTTGATCAATCAGAGGCCTGCCGTACTGACCACAGGGAGGGAAGGACAGGTGTGGGCGTATTAGATCTTAATGGGACCTGGAGCCGCTCAGGGAATTGACTTCTTTGGCTCTTGGCAGAGGGGCTGACGTACCGCCGTCACCGCGGCTGATTATAGAAGCGCTCAGCAGAATGATGTGTGCTTGGCCTTTTCATGCTTCATTAACAAAATCAGGCAACCTGCCACATGTACGCCGCAGCTCATTAAGTCAGTGAGGGGAATAATGTTGAATGCAAAGTCTGGGAGAAACCGCAGAGCCGGCCATTAATAACAGAGAATACAGACTGGACCGTCTGCAGCTATTTGCATGCTTATTTATTGATGCAAACTCATACGTGGGGTTAGAGATCAGAACAAACCTCTAAGGAAAGGCACTGCCTCTTTTCTGAGAGTTTAAACTTGCTTGCATTTTACTTTACGTTTTTGCTGGGCAGACGATATGACAGACACACAACAGTTTCTTAGCAGCAACCCAGAATACCCTAGCAACCACACATAAATACCCTAACAACAACACAACAAGCAATTCCTTAGCCACCATCAAGACTACCCTAGCAACTACGCAGCAATTCCTTAACCACTAACCTAGCAACCGCACATCAATTCCTTAGCAACCACCTAAAATACCCTATCAACCGTGCAAAAAAGTGCTTATCAACCACCATAATAAACACAAAGAATACCCTAGTGACCACACAGCAATTCTTTAACAACCACCCTAGCAACCACACAGCAATCGTTTAGCGACCACCCACAATACAATAGCAAACACACACACACACACAAAACAACCTAGCGATCACACATCAGTTCCTTAGCAACCACCCAATTTATGATAGCAACCACACAGAATACCCTAACAACCACACAACAATTCCTATCACTCTGAAGTAACCTCAAAAATAAAAAAGAACTCATAACACTTTATTAACTATAGAGTGATAACAAACCAAAAAGCCATAGCAACTACATAGCAACATGCTAAAAGTCTTAAGAGCACACAAACACGAACTACAATGTCCTAAAAAAAGTTAAGACACAAAGTATCCGCTCAGATTGCCCTAGCAACCACAGCGACTGCACAGAAACACCCTAGCAACCACCCTGAATCGACCGATACAATAAATGAATAAATCGCATTTTATATAAACTATAAACCTAAATAGATAGATATAGACAGATTAATAATTCGTACAATATGCATAATTGCATAATTTATGTTAGCTAATACATACATGCGTAATGTTCATCATTTAAAATGTTCATTAAGCACTTTGTAAACAACATAATTCACTGACATTTTAACCTTACGTAAAAGACCTAAGCGACATTCACCAAAGTAAGTAAGTCTGACATCTTTGACCCGGCGAGCTGAAATCCCTCCTCATTATCCTGATAAACGGCTGTTATCGCCAGCTTTCATAAAGTTTACAGCGGTTCGGAGTGATAAACTCAACTGACGGCTCTCCAGAGGATAAAACCTCCATTAGCGGCTGGGAAGCATCAGGTAAATTGAACGTAACAGATCAATAAGCTGCGCGTGTATTAAAATAACCCTAAGATTTAATGTTCTGAGCCAAAGATGAAGCACCAGAGACGTCCTTCAGACAAACGAGATCAGGACAGAACATTCGACTGTTATATTGTCTGAAGAGATCTAATCAATGATGTCGGTGTAAATCAGAGGAATAAAAACAACAGCATTTCAGTTTGGGTCTTTTTATTATAAATTGGATTGTTTTGCTTTGCTCAGTACGTGAGAGTAAATCACAAGAAACAGCTAAAAGATAGTTAGAGAACAAATAACCCACATAGTAAGAAATGTTGTTGACAAAGCGTGCAAGCAAACACGCGGCCTTGAATTATGAATAATTTCAGCTTCGTTCACGTGTGCCGCGCGTGCTTTTCTAAAGGAGCCTTTCAAAACTGGATAATAACGCATTCGATATCTACCTGCATTCAAACACCGAAGAAGGAACGTTTAATACGAATTATCTTTCGTATATGCTTTGAATGAAATTCAATCTTAGAAAGCCGCTGTTCTCTTTTCTGTAGGCGATTAATGAACTGTCATTGTTTGAAATGGAGTCCTTTCGAATTGAAATGCACTGCGTCAGGTGAAAAACGCTGCTGTTTTCACGAAACCAGACATCAGTCACTGCTATTTCCATCAATATTTTCCATTAAATCCATCAATTCATTCATTTAGCAGTTTTTATAACACCAGTGTTGGGTGTAATGCATCACGAAACAGTAACTGCAAGGGATTACTTTACATTTTTCTCGATTTTTAAGTGCATCTGATGTAATTGCATTAAATATTGTGCAGATAATAGAACAATTCTATACATAAAGAGAAATATCAGAATGTTAAAATGCATTTTAATGCAACCTTCTTCCTTTAAAAGCTTTGTTCGGGACAAGAATAAGGCATTTTATATTACTTATTAGAAAGGATTGAAAGAAGAGTTTTGATTTATTGTTCAATTGGCTGAGATTAATACGGAATTTTGAAAGCAATTGTTAATGAGTAATGAAATAGAGAGTAATTAGTACAGTAATCTAAATACATATTTGAAGGTATAAGTACATTAATTTAATATATAAGACACAAAATGGTATAATTTTTTTTTTTTTAGTTTCCCCAAAATATGAATCATGTCTAACTGAAACTTGAGAAATATGAGCATATTTATATTGCAATAAATGCAATATTATTATTAGCATTATTTTTTACACTTATAATTTATATTACATATAAATACATTTAATATATAAACATACTTTTCTGAAATATATACATGCAAGTGTGTGTATTTATATATACATAATAAATATACACAGTGCACATATTACATAAACATTTAATTCATATATTTTAATAAACACTTTTCATTATGTCACATCTCAACAGCAATTTTTCTGCTATTTTCATTTATGTAGAGAGATCGCGTCTGAGTGAATGAGATGAGATTTAATATTCCTCTTTAATTTGCAACATTCAGATGCGCCGACACATCTCATGTTGACATACTGTATCTTAATATTTCCAACGCCCTACAGGCATCTGCTGGTAAACGGTTATAGAGTGACCGGAAATGTTGCGCAAATCAACATTCAATCAGAACGAGGTTTCAAACCCGACAGATAGCTCGATGAAGAACTGTTATGAACAAATGCCAAGAATATGAGGCGGTATTTCATATACCACATATATGCAACAATTGTGCAACTGGCTAATTGATTATCACACACAACGGAAAGCAGCATTTGACATTGGGTTAGCATGGGTTGGTTAGCTGGTAGATGCTGTAACTGTGCCGTATTTTGGAGACGTTCACTGCCAATAAAACGAGAAAAGCATTACAAATGTATTTTAAAGCCATTTCATTTAAACACACACAAAAACGAATGGAAATACTACCTCTGTAAAACAATCACAATCAAAAACGATCACTTGTCAGCCAATCGGAAACCCTGGTCCTCTCTGCATGTCAATTTTTGCATAATTAGATATTCTGGAATATGATTGGCTAACGTGTATGCGGACTTTTGCGTGTTTTCACAGGCTTCTGTCTAGCAGAAGTCAACCGATATAAAAGTGTTAAAAAAGTTCATTGCTGTGATCAAAAGAAACAAAGAAAACCAACTCTTTCTTACATTCAATAACCTTCTTTCACCACAAAGAACCTTTTGTTCAGATGTTAAAGTTCTTTATGGAGTTTACATATGTATAAAAGAGGGATAAACGCATAATTTCTCAGCAGCGGTGGCACACAGAGACAGCATCAGCATTCAGCTTCCCCGCATGCAGCACTTTATTTTTCCGCAGGGTGCCATAACTCATGACACACTCGGAGCTCTAATGCCTGCAAATGGCCACGCTAATGGCTGCCGTATCTGTGTTTGTACCGTGGACAAGTCAAGAGTAAATAAGAGAGTGTTTAGACACTCAACACCGATTTCATTTTGACAGGGTTTTGAAAGGAGCGACTCAAAAAGAAATGGTGAGCCCTTAATTTCCCCCTTAAAAAAGTATGCTTGACAGACGAAATCGTGGTTTAGTTGCTCAGAGCCGCATTAAGCTGGAGGTTGTCGGTTTATTTGGGTTTGCAACAGCTGTGAGCGAGTCTGCTCATCTGTAGAGTCTCAGTCATTCATATTTATGGAGCTGAACTTTGGCAAGTTCCCAAACTGTTCGCTTTCAAACTGTTTTTTTTTTTTATATTAAGATGGAGAAAGAACGATGGACGAACGATGACACAAACGAATAAAGGCTGGATGGATAAATTCATACAGACGAATATATCTATACTGCTAAACAACATTTTCATTTAAAAATGCAATGCAAATAGATTCAGCTGAATTAATGAATATTTTTTAAGCAGCTGATTAAAATGAACCATCTGAGTGAATCAACGTGCTTAAACAAATTAGTCTTCCAATTCTAGTAGAGCTTGTTTGGTTGCAAGGCTGCATGCATAATATAACGTTACATAAAAAAACACATTGGCGTAACAATTTGTCACGCTAAATGGATGTTCGTTGAACTCGAGGTCTAAAAGTCTGAGAGCAAAAATTAAAATACATCTTTTGTTGTTGTTGTTTTTGTGTTTATGTAATACCAGATTACCAAATTATAATCGGCGCAGTAATGAGTGTGAATTACCTGCATTTAAAAAAATATATAACTTTATGATACTGCATTATCCCATTAAAAAAACAAACAAACACACGAGCCTAATCATCTGTACAAAGAGCCCCGAGATCATTTTATTTTCAAATGAACACTCCCCTGATATTTTTCGAGATTAAAAAATGTAGTTAACCTAGCACCGCCACTACTTTTAGCCAGTTAATAGAGCAGAGCAGAGCGGCTCTGACAGCTAGTGAACAATCTGTGAGTGTCTCTCATCAGTGATTCATAAGGATGCGTCCACCTCCGGATCCCGCTTGATTTGAAGCATCTATAAGCAATATTTTGTTGATGACAGGCTGGTCCTGTGAGGAGCTTCCCCACTATGATTCACTGAGCATCAGGGCGCTCCGACGAGGATCATTATCGTTCATTTTCATCATTCTGTGACACAGCTGGTCATTTTCGGGCGGGCCTCTTCAGAACAGAGCATTAGTTAAACAAGCACAATGGCGGTGCTTCATCTGTACATCCCCCTCGTTATAAGACGACTGTTATTTTAATTCCTGCGTTGGTTAAGATTCCCTCTCCCTACCAGCTGTGACCACCGACGGCTGGGGTAATATTCAGAGCTTCTTGATGTCACACAGACAGCAGGTTTTCACCACGACGCCTCATTTAGAGGATCCGCGCGTCGTCTGGACCGCTTGGCCTCTTTTTGATTCATTAGCAGGCAGATCAAACTTTTAAAGCTCCGCTTTCGGTCATATCTGATTTTGAGGGGCACAATTAACAAAAGAGCATCTATGCGGTCACAGTGAATAATGCATAAAATGTTCTTTTTCTGCAGAATGCCAATTAGACCTGCTTTTGAACTCCACTTGGGTGAAAAAAAAATCTTTAAATTACTGGAATGGAATTAATGTATAACTCTATTTATGGTTTTTCAGTGATTCGTCTGCCAATTCAGACATGGCATCAAACCTGCCGGTGTTATGAACCTTTCAAGATTGAAATGAGAACGTCTCAAACATTTCTGTTTGTCAAGGCGAAGTTTATATTGAGATAAGAAAAACAGAACGACAGATATAAAGATGATAGAAGGAACAGTATATTGAATGATAGATTGAACAATAGAACAAATGGTAGAATGACAGAACGAAAGATAAAATAATTGAAATTATAGACTGAAAGCAAAGCAGCATAAATAAAAAATGTTAGAATAAATGATGGATAGATGGAATGATAGACTGTTATGCAGAAAACGAACAACAAAACAAACTATAGAATAAATGATAAGACAAATAATGGATAGACAGAACAAAAGAAAATATATGGACAGAACGAATGATAAAACAAATCAAAGAATGTACAATGGGTAATAAAAGGGTAGATTAAAAGATGAACTATGGACAGATAAAATGATAGTCTGAACGGCAGTACAACGTGCAGATAGAATAGAATCAACAATATACTCAAAGACAGAATGGACAATAGAACAAATGGAACAACTGATGGATAGACAGATGGACTGAAAGACAACAAGAAGAACAGAATGAAAGACAGAACGAATAATGGATAGAACAGTAGACAAGGACAAAACAATGGATTGAATGAATTACAGTGTGTGCAATGGATAGATAGAACAGTAAAATGAGAAAAACAGAACAAAAGATAGATAGAATGATGTAGGATGAACGATAGAATGGACAATGGATATATAGAATGATAGTCTAAAAGACAGATCACAGAAGGAACAGTAAAGTTAAAGTCAGAGAGAACAACAGAATAAATTATGGATAACAGAATGATAGATAGATAGACGGATAGATGGATGGATGATGGATAGATAGATAGTATTGATTTTGTTTAGCATTGTTGTTTAGTAGGCTACAAAGTTACAGCTCATTCTTGCTATGAGATGTTTCTTTTAAAACCCCAACACAACAAATAATTCCCATCAAACCAACACTTCCCGTTGTTTTTGGTCAAGCAATCGCTGCTAATGCCCCTCTCACGCTACATAACCACAGATGAGCAGCGTATCATGAGCTTCCAGTGCCATAATTGGCCACTGAAGTGCCCCAAAAGCGCCCGGTCCATTAAAGGACCCATTTAAATACAACAGGATCATTACTGCTCATCAGGTGCGAAAGATCACCTTCAAGCGATAGCTGTGGATGAATAGCCGTGGGGCGATATCATGTAATCCCGTCCTGAGACAGGCTATTAATTAACAAGTGCTCACTGAAGAGACCAGCCTGCACTTCCTCTCATTGTGTCTCCTTACTGAAGATCGATGCGACTCCCTGCCGATACGTCTCGCTGACGCCTTTTGTTTTCCATACTAAGTACGCAGCGTCTGGTTTTGCTGCCAAACGCGAGAGCTTGCGCAGGTGACATTGACAAGGAGCCGGGCGACGCGTCCTTTTGTGCGAAGACTCCGGCGCACTGAGCCAGAATCACACGTCTTACGCGTGTTAATATTTTATTTATTACTCTCGCACTGAAGGAAGACAACGCTGGAGTTTGTTTCTGTTGTATTTCTTTATTTATTTCCTCTCGGCACGACCCGCTGGAGCTCAGTCCCAGCGCTCAGATGTCTTTCAGGGTGACAGCGCTCTTGAAGGAGGCAGGAGCTCAATACTAATCAAACGTTCGAGGTAAAACGAGTCAGTCGAATCTGGTGCTTTTTGTATATCGCCAGCCAACGGTTTTAAGTGACAGGTGAGTATCGGCGAGATGCTATGATTTTTTTTTTTCCGTTCTTGTATCTCAGCAGCTTTAGGGTTTGAGAGATCGAAGCAGGCCAGACTACTGAATATTTCAATACTTCAGCAACTCCTGCTGAACAACAAACCATTTTAACTTCAACTGCACCACAACAATGTCCTGATAAAATTATCAAATACACATCGCACTGTGTTTGACTGTAATATCTGAAGTGGAGGACGTGACTGAGATTTACAGAAATCAAATGAAACTTTTTTTTGTCTTATTTTCATGCACCTCAAAACAAAGGTAATGATAGATTTACTAACACTCAAAACACCATAGCAACCACATAGCAAACTATTTTAGCAACCACCCAAACAGAAAACACAAACAATCGCCTATCAATGCCTAGAACCTGCCTAGCAACCTCTTTGCAATGTCCTAGCAACCACCCCCCAAAAAAACATAATAACCTAATAACAATTTGCAAGAAACCACTTTTAAATGTTCTCACAACCAACTGGAAACCCCTAGCAACCACCCAAATCTTCAAGGCAAAGCATAGAAACCACTTAGCAACACATAGCAACCACCTTGCAATGTCCTAGCAAGGCAAAATCTTAAGACCAGGGGAAACATTACAAATATGTATATTTTACGCTGGTGGATTGTAACCAGGTTGTAAAAGAATAAATAGGACCAAGAGGCAAAAAAAAGCCAATTTAAATAAAAAAAAGCATTTAAACTCAAACAAGCTGTTCATCAGCTGATCAAAAGTGATAAAAAAGTCAAAATATCCACAAAAATATGGCTTTCATGCCACTGTTCTTCGGGCAGTAACACTGTCATGATTTCCTGATGGAATAGACAAAAAGTCTCTCTGTCTTTGAACGTGGCTGGACTGTTGAGGCGCACAAGAAAGTGCTCTCAGAACACACTATCAGAACGCCTAAAAACTGCCTAACAGCCATTCTGCTATGTCCTACCACCCAAAACACCATAACAACCACCTAGAAACCACTCTGCAATGTCCTAGCAATCAGCCCAAACACCATAGCAACAACCTAGCAACCACTCTGCAATGTCCCAGCAACTAGCCAAAACACCATAGCTACCACCTAGCAATCAATTTGCAAGTAAACACTTTTAAACATTTTGACAACTACCTGTAAAACCCAAGCCACCCCCCAAGACACCAAAACAACCACTTAGCAACCACTCTGGACAACCAAGCACAATCAAATTTTGCGGAGGCCAGCGACATGTTTTCAGGGAACGTATGATGAAATCAAAAACGCGAATCGCAATCTTCTCACAAACGTAAGGTTATCTTATGTCAGTGACATTCGATGCACATATACTTCCAAGAAATCAAGACGAGGACACTGTTTAGGAGAGTGATTTATCGCAGGAGAATGCACAAGCAGCATGTCACTCAGAAATGAATGAAAGTGAGCATGAAGTCAGCGACGGCTCCCCTCGCTAACTCTGTCACGTAAGCGCTTGTCGTTTTGCCTCCGTATCTAGATCCAAACACAAAGCGTGACTGCTGACTGCGAGCCCCATCTGCGTGACTTATCGACGGTCGTAACGGGCGGCACATCGATGGCCGAGGCGTGACGTGGCTTTGGACGGAGCAGCGTGCAGCGGATGAGCGGGAGAGACGGTGATAAATGAGCGCATCGTCACAGCGTCCCATGAATTATGAGAGGGGCATGAGGCGGCGCTGACACACCACGGCAGATTGACAGGAGGAAAAGGAAACACCGGCGTGATGCGACGACGCGTTTAGATGACCCGGAACGCCCCATCCAGACAAAAAGTGCGGGGCGATTAATCAGACGAGCATACGGGAGATAGAGGAGGTTTGGAAAGGGAAGCACGCGGCCCTTGAGCTTGATTTAGCGAGGGCCACGGGTCAGAGATCCAATCCCCTCCGGAAGATGAAGTAATTACCAGATGGCCACTTTGATTTGTTCCACTTTTTTTTTACAACCACGTTATTCTTGATTGCATAATTCATTTGGAGGAGGGAGAAATGTCTGGAAAAATGTTTCTATACGCTTGACCTTAATTCCGCCACTTAATTGCACTCTGATATCGGGCGTCAATGAAAGTCTGATCTAATTCTGCCCTCTATTCAAACGCCGGATGTGGTATTTCCTACTTATTATCTCTGAGATTATGACTGTCAAGCAGTTACGTATACAGGAACAAAGCAAGTCGCGTTCGATTAACAAAAGGACGTTGTTTACTGAATATTTTGCACAAAAATGTTACATTGCTGAGAATGTACACGCCCTCAGACCATCCAAAACATGAGTTTGTTTCATGTGAAGAGATTTAGAGAAATGTAGCATTCCATCACTTGCTCAGCAATGGATGCTATGCAGTGAATGGGTGCCGTCAGAACGAGAGTCCAAACAGCTGATTAAAACATCACAATAATCCACACCACTCTAGTCCAGTCCATTAACATTTGTTGAAGTGAAAAGATGCATGTTTTGTAAGAAACAAATCCATCAAAGCAAATTCAAACCATTGGTTCTATCCAAAATAAATGAGCCAATAACCCACAATAGTGCTTCCTCAAGCGGAAAAGGAAAACTGTTTTTAGGTGCTTGATCTGTGCATATTTCTCTCCTGATTCAGACAAGATTGCTTTTTTCGCTGCAGAAAACAATGTTGTGGATACAGTACGCTATTCATATTTTACCCAATAAAAAGTAATTTTAAAATAATTTGGATAATAAAAAAAATGCAAACATTCAGTTTTTGGCTTCACAAACAATTGATGGACTGGAGTGGGGTGGATTACTTGTGGAATATTGTGATGGTTTTTTATCAGCTGTTTTTTGGACGGCACCCAATCACTGGAGAGCCTTCCAAATGATTGAATGCTACATTTATGGTGAGTAAATCTCAAAATTTCCTTCACCATTAACTGTGTTCATCTTCCTTGATGCATTCGAAGATTTAGTTTTTCCAAATCCTAGAGATTATTACTTACATATAGTTTCTATTCTTCTCCTCTCGGCCGCTCCATTCCCTGATCCCCAGCATCCGTCCTCATCATCGCAGTCTCCACTGTATCCGTCTCCACTCCCGGTTTCGATTTGGTCCAGTGTGCCCAGCTTTGGGATTGACTTGCCCTGCAACAGCTACAACACACACAAGACATGTTTGAACCTCAGAATTTAGTATTTCAAGATTTATTTAAGCCGCATATTAAATTGAGGTTTGCAATACATCTGACTGCATGTCTATCTTTTGTTGTTCAGAACACAAACAACTAAACAAGTTTGAGTTACACACACACACGCACACTCACACAAACATTCAAACAAGCATGCATTTCCAGATTGCACAAAGCTTTTAATCAAAACATTTGCAAATAGAGCAATTTGTTGTAGTATCAATTGTGAGTATATTCAGCTTTCAAATAATGATGACAGGGACACAACTCCATCCCCTGAGATCTGTGCCTGTATATGATATCCTTCAATTACCCTCAAAACTAACTTTTGCAGAGCTAGGACGGTTTAGCATCAATTACAAACTCTGAGTGCACTTGAGCAATATCCGCTCAGGGTGCAGAAACATTTAATTATCTAATAGAAATGCAAGACAGCCTCTCAGATATTGAAAGCGCTTTGTATTTATCAGGTAGAGCGCACTGGGCCGTTGCAATTGTCTGTGGTAATTAGCAGCTGTAGTGGCTCAATATCTGCCGATTAAGTGGCTGAACTAATGGATTAGCAGAGCTATGATGGATGAGTGACTGCAACTCACACGCTTAGAGGTCGCCTCAAATCGACACGGAAAACTACAATCAAAAATGAAACCATTGGCAAATGGATCACTATGATTAAGTATAGCATACTTAGCATGCATGGATGACCCACTGCATTTGGCAACAAGTGCAATGTATTCAACTTCGTAATTCCAGTTATTACAAAAATCTGCTTAAAAACAAGACTGCCAAAAATGAAAAAAATTTGCTTATAAATGCAAAAGGCATGCCATTTAGAATTAAAAATGCAACATACTGAGATCACGCTACAGAAATGCATTTTGATTGACAAATCTGATTTTAATGCATTTGGTCAAAAAAAGTTGGATATATAAATAAATAAATAAATAAACAGGAATGCATAAAAGTACCATAAAAGTGACAAATGAACAGTTTGTACACTATTTTATTTGACTGCCAAAAGTTATATTGTTTTACACTGGCTTAAAAATGCTAAATAACCATATTTCTTTACATTTCTTTTTATGTAATAGCTACATGTCATTTAAAAGTGATATTATTCACAGTTTCCTCTCTTTTGGCTCATTATATAATCAGACTAGCAAAAATGCAAAAGGCACGACATCTGGATGGCACTGGCTGAATCACCACCTAACCCAGCTACCACTCAAAACACCATAGCAACCATCGAGCAAACGATTAGCATGCAAGTACTTTTAAATGTCCTGACAACCACCCAGAAATCCCTAGCAACCACCCAAAACAACATAAAAACCACCTAGCAATGCATAACAACTACTTTGAAATGTCCCAACAACCAACCGAAACACCATAGCAACCGCATATGGCCTAACAAACAAAAAACAGAAGCAAACAACCAAAGCATCTCAATAACAATCATAGCAATTACCTAGCAACCACGTTTCAATGTCACAGCAACCACCCAAATCACCAAAGCAACCACCTAGCAAAGAATTTGCAAGCATGCAACATATTGAAATCATGTTGCATAAATATAGCATATTCAAAACATTTATCACTGCATACCGCATACTATTACAAAAATGAACACGTACGCATTAGTATATAGTTCTATTCCAGTCGATAAATAAAACAATGTTGTTTCATGCGAACATATTAATTCAGTTTATTTTATTTATATTTTTATTGATTTACTTCCATTTTCACTTGAATCAAATGGTTTCTTCACAACGACCTCAATCTATTCCCATTGTACGGTATATGTCCTTTACTATAAAAAGTGTTTTGAATGTTTCTCCCGAGGCACGCAGGCAGAAAAAGAAATAATACACAAGAAACAGCAGCATGCTTCAAATGCATAAATTACTTTCAGTCAGGCCTGTAGCAAATATATGTTACCCTTCTGTAATTTTCTTTCCAACCGTAACCAGAAAGCCTGAAGCACCGAAGGCCTTTATCTCGCTGAGGTAAAAATGTTCCCGTCTCTTATCTGTAGAATGACCACGTTCTCCTCTAACGGTGAGGTGCATTGTTCCTCGAGGAATCCTCAATGTTCCTCCACGGTTTGATTGACTGCCTGAGGTTAGTCGGTTACCTGCAGTGGATGAAACTTCACGATCCAGCTCCCGTGCAACTTTTCAAACACGCAACCCAGCAAAAAGAAAATTAATAAAATAAAAATAGGAAAATGACCAGCCATAGTAGAACAATCTTAATCTGAATGCATCTATTTAGCTGCCGGGCCAACCGCTCCAATTCATTCCTGCTTCTAACCAGAGGCATAGAAATCATCTGAAAAGTGAGCATAATGTAGCACTTATCAGCTTGGCTCATGAATATTAATTATGTGATCTAAGGTAGTGCTAACTGATTTACTGAAAGACCATAGTTAAAAGCCTCCACCATTAGCGGAATTGGCACTTTCAGCTTGCAAGATGCTTGAAAAGCTCTAAAATCTCATTTTCTCATTACGGTTCGCTGCAGAGCACGACTCTATGTAATGCGGTAGGTATGACAGGCATGCTGGTCACCGGGTTTATTTAAACACAGTGATCATCTCCATAAATAACAGGAATGAAACTGATTCTCATGTTTATTAGTAACCAAAACATTGCGCGTGCTGTGAAACTCTTCCATTCCGTCCGACTTTGAGATGACTTTTCGAGTTTCTGAAGAACTTGTTAAAAAGACTAGGAGTGATTTGAAGACCTGAAAGTGAAAATTACATCTCTGGAGAAGCACTGCTTAAAGACTGTCATCTTGTGTGAAGATTATGTGAATGCCAGCTACATTTCTAAGTGGTCTGGTTATCTTCCAGATCTTACTTTTGCTTTTGGCATCACAACCTTTGTGACACTCCAACATCAACATCGAAATGATTAAAGATCAAAGCTCATTTAAGAGGCACATATATGACTAACTGATCTGTTAAAACTAACAAGAATCACTTGTATGCTATTTGTACATAATCTTAAGAGAAGTCTATTCCTAAGCCTTACTTAATTTAAAACTGAAACTAATGAGAAGATACTGCAGAAAACTGTATTTATTGATTCCTTTTTCTTTATGTATACAAAGAAAGTGAATGTGAGCTGTTAAGCTCCAAAACAACATAAACGAATCATAAAAACACCCAGACATGTATGACCTGACAAATTTTGCTATATATACTGTATGTATATATTTATTCTGCAGGTAACATAGATTACACCAGAAACAGTATTTATGAGTGAAACATTTAATCATTGACTGAACTGATTCACTCAAAACACTGATTCAATTAGGATTCAGTATTTTTTTATACATAATTAAATTATTCACTCAGCTGATATGTTCAGAACGGTGATTAATTAATGAATGAATTAAACAAGTGACTATATAGGTGCAACTTAGATTCATTCACTTTACAGATTTGTTCAAAACACTGATTCAAAACAGACCTTTTTCCTTTTCAAATTTTAAAACATGAAATTTGAGTTGCATAAAATCAGATTCTCGTAAAGTATTTCATTGAAAATCCCGTTTTACTGAGTAAAATGGGTTGCAGACATTGCTTTATTTACAGGAGAACAGGGAGAAAAAAGTTTAATATCCTTGTAAGACAGTAATGATTCAGACGAATCTATCAGTTCATGCATAAATGTACATGACCCTCAAATAATAGCAATTACACAAACACACAGCATATTGATTTTAAACTCTTTCTCTACAAATGGAGACTGATGGGGAATATCTTTGTCATTATTTGTGTTAAAGAATCCCAGAAGAATACAGAGAGTGAAGGACATTGGAAGAACTAGTCGAGACGCTCAATTAAGATTCAAAGAAAAGTAAAAGTAATGCCTCTCTCTTTTCTCACGAAGCACTCTTCACAACTCAAAAATCCAATTCGGCTCTTCTTCACTCTTGAGACAGGGCTTAAATTTCTTTTCAGGTTTGACGTCTGACTCAGATCTTTATGAAAACAGAACTGCACATCATGAAATGCTCAGAAGGGCTCTGTATGGGTGTTGTATAATTCAGGATCCTCGTACAGCCTATTGTGTGATATTGAGCGGCGCGCTAATGCAAGCACTGCACAACCCTCCAGAATCCCTTACAACAAAGTACCGCGGTACTACTGTGGTAGTACCGTGGTACAATGATGGGATCATGTGGTATTACTATGATAACTTCTATAAATACTATGACAGTACTGCGAGACGATGATATGAATGCAACACGGTATTTACATGAAACTACTTATAAATGGCAGCAACACAATAAATGTCCAGAAAACAAAACTACGGTTCTTTTGGTTAGAGCTGGTCGGGATGAATTACATTCATGTTATGTAGAAACTATAAAACAGCTCTAAATTTTAATGAAAAAAGTGTTATGTAAGTTAATTATTAATTATTGAAATATTTGACATTTGCACAATAAAATAAATAGTTACATAAATATTTGAAAATCAATTTTTATCTATTGACTAGTGTTACTAGCATACATGCTGCACTGTTTGTTTGTTTTTCAGGGTTTTTTTTTTACATATCAGGAAACATCAACAAATATAATTTTTGGAGGGAGAAAAAAATATGATTCAATAATAATGGCTCATGATATTTTAATACATAATGAGGCATTAGAATCTGCTCAAAAAATTGTAGTTGGATGTAGAATGAAGGAAAGAATACACACACAAACATACACACACACACACACACACACACAAACACACATATATATATATTTGAATAAAAACGATTAAAAAACATTATATATATATTTCCTCTTTTTCAATCGATCAATAACAGTCTGAAAAGACAAAAGGCCTGCTTGAGAACGCCCAACGCTAACGCTCCACATCCTACTAATTTTACCAAAAACATCCATACTAAATGTGCTGTATTTTCTTAAGTATTATGCCTTCTATATTACTGGGCTTGTAAACAGGTTAAGGTCTACACAGAAGTTGGCCTTGAATGTCACTTAGTAAAGAAACTGCTCACTATGCTAACAGAATGCCTTAAAATAGTCTGAAAATGAGCATGATGTCACTTTAGTTGTGTGGTTTACATATTGACAAATTAACGCACTACACATCTGTTTTTCAAAACGCTAAACTAAAGTTTACATTTTGCAAGGCCAGGCAATGTCACTTAGTAAAGAAACCTGCTCCCAAAATATGCATACTGTTTGTTGTTGTGTAAATGAACAGCCAAAAGGTGCCCTTACTGTTTGTTGTTGTAAATAACATAAAATCACATAAAATAATTTTAATGCATCTTAAATGTTTCCTATTGAGCTAACTGAGACTTTTCGCATTTCTTCTGCTTCACAGATTGATTTATCAGAGAAAAGACACCAGATATATAAGAAAAGAACTCAACAATGTCTTAAATTTTAAACCCTAAGTCTGCAACTCAAAAGCAAAGATCCCAATAGGAACCCAAATATTTCTCTTCTAATTCTATTGAAACCAAATGATTTGACCTAGTAAAGTATCTGTCCTATTTTTCCACCATTTATAAGAAACAAAAGATGTCAAACTCAATAAACAAATCTAATGAAGGCCATTTGACTAGAAACATTGACACGTTTCTCTTTTCATGTTTTGCAAACCATCTTAGAACAAGACAACCAGGTTCATCTCCAGCCAAACCGGAATTCATTGATAAATGTTGATTTGGAATCCAACATTAGATTTATAATTTCACAAAATGGCTTTATTTGTTATTGGTCTTTATTCTTCATGAGAACAGACTAAAACTAAACACAGCTGCGCTAATAAGCGTTTGGCAAACCAGCGATGGGAGATTGCAAAAATGTTTGTCTTATTTCAGTGCAATAAATTAGAAGAGCGTTATGAAAAAGTTTTTGAGTTGTCTGTGGAGGCTATATATCAGCATGAATATCTCAACTAGACTTTGCGTTTAATAAGTAAGACCGTAGATCGGATGAGATGATATATAATTGTTTTTGCAATCCAACAACACGAGAGCGCCTTTTGACCCAGCGCGTGTCAATCAAAGACCTAATCTCCACCCGTTTCCCCGAGGCACGAAACAAAGCGGCTTTTATTTGACAGAGGTTGATTGCGGCGGGCAGCTTTGGGAAAGCGCTCGGGTCTGACGCGGCTGATGGCTGATTTATCGTACAGTCTGACAAGCCTATTAGCCCTGCGTCTGTAAATGAAAGAGCTTCGTCAGAGCTTTAATTATAATGCTGGCCGCAGGTACATTGATTTGTTTTGCAGGGTGAAGAGAGTTCAAAGCGATTCAAACATGAAGTACGCCATACAAACTACGGGTCATCTGCTTGAATGCAGGTGTGTGTGTGTGTGTGTGTGTGTGTGTGTGTGTGTGTATGTATATATGATTACAACACTGGAAAATACTGACTACAGGTGAGATAATGTAAAAAAAAAAACAACTGAAAGCAAAAGATATAATTTTACACTTTGACTTTCTTTGATGATTATATATATATATATATATATATATATATATATATATATATATATATATATATATATATATATATATATATATATATATATACTATACACTGTACATAACACAGAATAGAGAACAGTACTGCTCCAGACACACTGTTAGCTCATTTGTGACGTCATGGTCAACTTGGCACTGAGTGAGAAACACTGTGGTTTGGCACAATATTAGAGCAAATCTTCCCTATACAGACAATTTGCTTTTCCAAATCCAGTCTTTAGGACTGACTTCCCACACTGAGAGACCCAATCAGATTGTGGATTCTCATTTGCTGCTCCCTGTAGTAATGATGCACACTTAAGCATGCCGCCAAGTGACTTTTCCTCTATAAAATGGAGAAGGATGACAAAAAGCTGGACATTTGTTGTCTTCTTATGAGCATTATGGCTTTATGGCGTGGTGCAGAAGGGTTCTTACGCGATCAAAGAGAAGCATCTCTCCAGAAACGTGGTTTTTATGATGAAAAGCGGTTTAGCTTGAATTAGGCTTTGTTCACATCGCACTCAATTCTGACACAATTTCAACAATGAACATCACAACTTGAATGCCAGAAGAAGAGAAATAAGGATTTCAAATGATAAAAAACATCTGATTCAGATCTTATTTCATGCAATTTTCAATTGCAAAAAAGCAAAGAACCATCCAATCCATAAATAAATCAACTGAACATTGATTTAGCTAAATGATGAAATCTATGAATCAAACAGTGTCCATCCATTTAAATGAATGCACTATACAATTATCTAATCCACCTGAATGAATGAACTGAACAGTCATCCAGTGCATTTGAATGAATGGATTAAACAACCATCCAACCTCCCAAATGAATGAATCAACGAATCAAACAACCATCAACTCATTTGAATTAACGAATCAAAAAACCATCCAATGCGTTTCAAAAAACCATCCTAGACTGAACTAGTTAAATAATCATCCAGCTATTCAAATGAACAAATATGAATCAAACAACCATTCCATCCATCTTAATGAATCAACAGAACAATCCTCATAAATGAATGAACCAATGAATCAAACAATCATTTAACTGAATAAACTGAACTTCCAAAATAAACTATCAATGAAGGAATCGACCAACCAACAATCCGCATGAACAAATGAAACAAACTCCAAACAACCAAATAAATTTCATGAGTCAAACAAGCAAATGACTGAATAAACCATGCAACCAGCAAACAAACCAAAGGGATTAATAAACCAATGAAAGAATATCCAAGCGTAACACAATATCACTAGGCTTTTATTATAGCTATCTAATTAAATTCACCGCACCGTAAATCAACTCCAGCAAACTCTACTCTATAAACTTGCCAGTGGCTTTCTGTGGGACAGTTCTCCATAACCTCTAAAGCCAATATAGAGATGACATTCAGATTGCTTCATTTCTTCTCAGAAGAGCTTGAATTTCCTCGCTGGCACCTCATCAGGTCGGCCAATGGGATTTTTCTGCACCTGAAGCCAGAGCTGACGGCAATCTGGCAGAAGGGCTGGGGAAGAGGAAAAAGAGAAGCAGCATAAAGAGTTTTGTGACAAATATTTAAAAAAGTGTCCTTTAAAGGCCAGCAATGATGGGACATTTGAGAATGCTATCTTCTGCAGGCACTGGCCGCTCTGAGCTGCAATGAAGTAATCTAAATGCATTCCTCTTGTGATGCGCTACACTTTGAGCAGGCCTTTCACGGGGCTTATAGAAATGTCGGCTGTGTCAAAATGATCAATAACCCCATTAGCTAAGCCAAAGAGCTCTCCGGAAAGGACGTGCACCTAGTCGTGTGCACATATGACCATTCCGGTAGGAGACGTTTTTACTGCAATGCAACCAGCCAATTAAAACTCCCAACACAGTTATATGCATTTCCCTTGAGGAGGCTGAAGAAATGGACGAAACATGGAAACATGGATCTTATTGTCAAGGTTGTACCTTTTAGAAGACGTCTTATAAAGAGTCTGAAAAATTCATCTATGCATGCATCAACAAACTCTGCAATATTGGTTGCGTCCAGCTATCAGCAAAAAATCTTTTCATTGTTTTAATGCAGATTTATTAAAATTGTGATATCTGGAAATTGTTTGTAACACCATCCTAACTTCACACTGACTTCAAGGCAACAATTTAAAGGATTCCCATATTTTCTGACCGGCATATTTCATGATTAGGATTTTTAAGGATGTTTACTTTATATTTCAATAACATTGCCCATTATGTAGATGTTTTTGTTGTTGTTGTTTTCCAGACATGTAAATCACACTTTTATTATTACCATATGCATATGGTGTGTACAAATTACAGAGTAAAACATTTAAAAAACTTTATATATAATAATGTAATGCTATATTAGAAATATACACTACTCTTCAAAAGTTGGTGGGGTTTTGTTTTGTCTCTTCTGCATTAATTTGATCAAAAATAGTCAGGAATATTGTGAAGTATTATTCAAATTTACACTAACAATTTTCTACTTCAATGCATTGTAAAATGTAATTTATTCTTGTGATCAAAGCTGAATTTTCAGCATCATTCCTCCAGTCTTCAGTGTCACATGATCTTTCAGAAATCAATCTAATATGCTGATTTGCTGCTCAAGATTATGGTTATTTTCAATGTTTTTGAAAGCATTTACCAAAAAAAAAGTACTGGTCAATTTAATGCATCCTTGAATTAAATTAATTAGCAGTAATTTCTAAATAAATAAATAAATCCCAAACTTTTGAATCGTGGAGATAATAAATGTCATCTCATTTGTGGCACTGAGAGATGTTTTTGAGAAAGTTTGTAACCAGGCTGTTTTGGCCACCATTGACTTCCATAGTAGGACAAATAAATACTATGGAAGTCAAAGGTGACCCGAAACAGACCGGTCACAAACTTTCCTCAAAATATCTTCTTTTGAGTTCAAATTTGGTAATTAGAAATTAGGATGAGTAAATGATGATGGGATTTTCATTTTTTGGTGAACTATGAATATGTGTGCGCCCATAGATATAAATACAGAAAGATAAGTGTTAGAACAACATAAAAAGCACCACAGCACAGTAAATCACGGCAGCTGAGTCATGATCTGTGCATTATCTGGTCTGCATGAGCTTTCATGATGCATTAAACCAGGCCTACAATCGCAGATAGATAAGCATGAGACAGAGTTGCCCTTTCCATAAGCGCTAATACGAGCAAACGGGGCCTTTCCGGCGTCTAAAACACAGTCACGCATCTCCTAAATCACTCGGGGTCTCGGGGGGCCGCTATCTGTCATGTCCAGCTCCACCTTTGACAGCAAACAACAGCTGGAGAGACACGATTTTAAAGCCACGTCGCCGCCCATCTTTTCCTGCATATCTCTTGAGATCTGTCTGATTTCTCTCGTGTAATTAACATCGTGGAAGCCCGGGACTCCTGGCTGCTTATCTAGAGGCTCCTCGGGGCAAAGGCAAGGCCGGACGGGACGCCTCCAGGATTAGGCTGATTTGTAAAGGAAGTAGATTCGCCTCCAGGGACGCCAGGCGTGACCTCGCAAAACAGAGCAAATGCAAATATAGGCCACCGGCGTTTGGGGTAACAGGCCTGACAGCGCACGAAACTGATGGCCGCTCTGGGACGCGAGGGATCAAGGACGTTTTTGGAGGTGAACAAATTAAACAGCTGCGGTAGGAGGAATGAGGAATCCAGAAACAAATGAATAGATTCTGCATATGTGGGTTTGAAAATTATTATTACTTTCACAGATAGATGCAGCTAACAAAGCGTTATCTGTGCAGAACCTGTAGCATAAAAATGATCGGAGGGTATCTGGAAAGGTGGGAAAAAAAAGTTACTGCTGAGTTTAACCTTTTAAAAAATGTTAATAAGTTAAAAAGAAAAGAATTTTTTTTTATAAAATAACAATAGTAACATTACGTAATGTGTAAAAATGTTAAAAATATTATCGAAATGATCAAGAACATGTTTATTTTAATGCTAATTATTTTTTTAAATAACATAAACATTAAGACTTTATTTCTTTACATGTTCTTCAGTATGATATTATTTATCTCATATTTATTTATTTTTTTAACTTGCGAATTCTCACAATACGGAATTGATTTGCTGATATAATCCCAGAACTGGAATTCCAAGGAAGCGATTCTAAGACAAAAAAAGTCTGAGATATGAATAAAAATGTAAAAAAAAAAAAAAAAGAAGTCATTGTGAGACATGTAATCAGAATTCTGACTTTTCAGAGTTTCCGAGAATCCTGCCTCCCCCGTTCTGAAAACAGATCAACAAATAAATAAATAAGCGGTAATGTGATCGTAGGTTTCAAATCTGACATCACCGATCTACTTAAAAAGGAGCTAGAAGCACAGCATGAAAAAAAAATGCAAAAATTAAGGGGAAATGTTTTTACTGGATATGAGCACCAACTGCTAAAAAAATCTGATTAATGTCACAGTCGGTAAGCTTTCCCTGCTCCCGTAAATGTGTCATTAAACATTTATGATTTGTGAAAAATGGCCCCACTAAATCTAAATGGCAACAGAGGAGGTAAACACCATAAAAGCGTCCTGGTACACAAATAAATAGCTGAGACATTTTCAGATGCGCAGATGTCTTTAAAGCGGCTTCGCTAACAAGATGAACGCAGTCATATCTGGAAATACCGCGGCAGAATGTTAAATGTTCGTGATGGCTGGGTATTATTTTCAGCCTGATTTGTTTAGAGTGAAAGTGTATTTGATGAAGCAACTGTCGTTTCCTTTTCTTCAGGTGCTTTTGAGTTCATTAGCGAGCCTTTACTGCAGTCGGAGTAAACAACGCGTGAATCAACGTGTCTTATCAAAGTCGTACAGACTCGGGACCGGACGACGTAACGCGACGTAATGTGTGCTGCTTTGAAAAGTATGGGTATAAATCATTTTTATGCAAACCAGCAGTGAGACAAACAGCCAGCGAATTTTAGACCGACGAGATCTCACAGTGGGCGGGGCTATTAAGAAACAGGAAAGCCTTACAAATTTCATACCTTGTTATTTCACATCCTGTTTAATCGGACAACCATCACAGTGCGTTATCATCAGTTCAGCCATCAGGTCTCTAAATGCCAAGTCTTTTGGTACTTACTGTACCTTAAATTAGTCGTAAATTACAAGAAAGAGTCTTCTAAAGTCACATGATGGCTTTTTGTGAAAAACATAGATAATACAGTTGTTCCTGCCAGTCTAGCACTCTTTGATTCCAGAATGAATCATTGTTTTGAATCAGCTCTTCCCAACGAACCTTTGATCAAGTTCTACAGATCTGAATGAGTCACTCGTGAATCAAATGATTCATTCTCCTGTTCTCAAGTGATTTAAAGATTTGGTCTGACCGGATGTGAAGAAGCGGTTTCCTCTTATGGAAAGATACAAGTTAAATCAACACGAGAGTGAGTTCATACACGCTTGAACTAGTCATGAATGATAAGAAAACGCAGATTCCTGTGCTTTAATCCAAGTCTTACATGATCACAAGATGTTTTTTCGGAGGGACATACCGATCATTTAAGCAGTTATTTACAAAAAACTTTGATGTGTTCGACTAGCGATGTTAGATTCCTGAATGAATCAACTTCAAAGACCTGGATGATTCGTTCAGGAATCAAATTGCTCCTGTTCTTAAAGAATTTCAGACAGTTTCTCACATAAAAATCTGTCATTTAGAGCAATATGGAGTATTTATCCTTTTTGCATGATACTCGACATGATATGAATCTATTTCCTCTTTTGTGAAAACAGCCGGATGCGACATATATAACAACATGAGGGTGAGTAAGTAACAGGGAACTATTTCTCGAAGGCTAATTCTCTTTATTGTACTGAAGGATCTTGTTGCTTAGAGGCACGCGGGACTCCAGATGGTCTTCCCGGTGTCCTAAAAACAAGGTCATGTAACGCTGATTGACTGAAGACAGCTGTCCGGCCTTTATTTACCTCACGGGACACAAACACACAGACTTTCACTTTCTGGGCTCATAGAGCCATCATCAGCGCTGGTCCTGAGAGGAAAGGTCATACTGACCGTCAATGTGTCCGCAGTGTGTACAAATCACCATCAGCAGTCTAATAAGCACATAAACATTCACACAGCCACTCGAATTCCTGAACAGCAAGGAATTCAGATGCTGAGGTCATTTAAGAGTGTTTTCATAAAATATGTGCGATTGCACTTATAATCCTTATATTAATTCATACTTAAACTAGCTCGCACAAACATTTAAGATCGGTATGCATATCTATAAACGCAGAGCATAAGGGTTTTTAGACGTTTATTTATTATAATAAAACACATTATATATAATAATGTAATAATTAGTGCTTTCAAACAATTAATCAAGATGAATCGCATACAAAATAAGATTTGTTTGCATAGTATACGTGTGTTCTGTGTATATTAAGTATGTATAAAAACACACACATACAGTATATATTTAGAAAATATTTACATCATGTATGTCTGTGGTGTATATATATATATATATATATATTTATGCAATTAATCAGAATTAATCATTTATCATATTAAAATATTAATTTATATAATTTAATATATATTTTGGAAATATTTTTCATATTATGCATATTATAATAGACTAACATTTTTACATTTCTAGAATAATATAAAGAATTATATTATATAATTACTATTATAATATCATAATTGGTATAATAAGATAATAATATGTATAATAATAATTTACATTATTTATCCTATTTATTTTATAATGCATTTGATATTATTATTTATATTATAATAAACACATTTATATTAACAGCATAGTACATTATTATATAATTACAGAAAAACAATATTATTATTATTATTATTATTATTATTATTATTATTATTTAAAAATAATGTAAAGTAATGTCCTCCACTAAATGATAGGCCTTTTGCAAAATTTTATTTTGTTTTACTTTAAAAAAATAAATAAATAAACAATGGATTGCTGATAAACTATATTGACTGAATTCACTTGAGCAGGATATAAAAAAAAATCTTTTACTTAAATTTTCTGTTTATTTTAAAGGGTAAGCTGCCTTAAAGAATACCTTGGTATACCATTAGGTTAAAGATCATGCTGAGATAATATCATGGCAACACATCCATTAAGAGTCATGTTGCTCAGTTTTTATCTTGTTTGTGTGTGTGTGCTGCGGTCCGCCCTCAGTTGAGCTGTGAAAAGCGTTCGCGGTCCGTACAGACCTAGTTATCTCCGCTTCAGTTGCACGACTTTGGATGCCGCTCTCCCGAACCGAAGCCAATGTTCTGTCAGCATGGACGTCGCTGGAACGGCCCAGCTGCCAATCAGAATCCAGCATCTGCCATCCAGCCGGCTGTGCCAAGCCGTCGTCTCTGGCAGCCCGGCGCTCACTTGATGAAACTCAATAAAATTGATCCAGAATAAATGAACAGGGGTAAGCAGCCAGAGAAAGATCGCTCACTCCGCTCACCTGTGACAGCCGTGACCTGCCACATCTGTCCTTCTCTTTTTCTTAGGCCTTTTTTTGGGGGAATCTCTGTCTAAATCGCTCGTAGTCTCTTCTTTGTTCTTGCTTTATTTTTCTCTTTTCAAAACAGAGGCGTGTATGCACACACACACACACACACACACACATATAATAATACACAGAGAGCGGCTCATTATCGCAAAATAAACCTAGGCACGAAGCAGAGGTTAAAAAGAGTCTCTGCATTTCGTTGCACTCCTTCTATCTGTTTTGAACACAGGAGCACGTCTTACGTAAACGCCCCTGAGAAAAGCACCCGATCAGGGTCAGGCCAACCCAAAACCAGTCTAATTACACCGGGCTTCCATACGACCCATTAGTTGGCTCGTTTTGCACATTCCTAATACGGGGTACGTTTAAAAGGTCAACCTCGTGAAGAAACTGAATGTGAGCGCAGAATCAGAAATGGACAATGTGTCTTTTTTTTTTTTTTTGTGAACTTCGGCTTTCAGACCTTTTGTTTTGGGCTTGCGTAGCCTAGATTTCTTAAAATTGTGGGATGTTTAGTAGTTAAAATTCAACAATAGTTATTACTTAGAAATATTTTACTGTGTAGTAATTCAATATGTAGTAAGTATTCGATACAAAGCCAGCAATTCTGCAACAACCTGCATGTTCGTGCGTTGTCTCTTTAAGAGAATCTTCACGTTAACAGAATGCATGAATTAAGTTCCTTATACATATTTATTCTGTCAAACAATTAGTTGTGATTAATCGTAAGAAAAATGTAAGTTTGCACAACATATTAGTGCATACTGTACTGTATATATATATATATATATATATATATATATATATATATATATATGCATAGCACACATGCATATAATATACTATAATATAATAACTTCAGACAGAGTTAGTGTAATGATCTACAACAAAATAGAATGAGTATAGGGTAATTAAAAGTTACCATGAAAGTTTATAAATAGAAGAAAGAACGACAGAACAAGCAATTTATAGCAAGATAGATCAGACGTCACTGATACCATCGTCTCAGCCAAATGAACGGTAGCATCTGTAACGTTAACTCAAGTCTTTCCTTCAAAAACCGTCTTTAATCGGCTCTCCGGTGCATGACAGATGTGCTGCGTTTCCACGGAAACCTACAAACGGCAAACAAAGAAGCTGTCGGACTTTCGCATGACGGCAAATTCAAGAGTGTGCGCTCTGAAATTAACTCTCAATCAGTTTGATTGGAGGTTGACCTCTTTAGACCCGCAGCGATCACTCAAGCACCCGCAAGTACCTTGTTCAACGCAAACTTAAGGACCTATGCGTGACCTTTGACCCCAGCCTTAGGCAGCGCTCTTTCACCTCTAACTAGCTCAATGCATCGAGCCCAGTCTGGCACTTCCAGCCTGACTTGCTCTGACATCTTAATTGCTTTTTTTTTGCGTGTACACTGAAGCGTGTGAGACATCGCGCAAATGAAGATTTGTTTAGATTTGCGTGTGGAGTGACTCTGGACGTGTTTCACCGTTCGGGGCTTTGAACTGGGAATGGGCCAGTATCAATAATTCACCAACAAACAGGCTGGCTAGGCTGCATGTCAATGAACGGTAAATAATTCAACCCGTGGGTGATGGGAGGCTGATGGTGAGTTATTGCAATGCAGAAACACTGGCGGGAAAGAGCGGAAGGACTGTTACGGTGATCTGAAATGCATTCGATGAAAAGAAACAAGAGATGTGCTAATTATTGGCCGTGACGCAGAAGATATGAACAGAAGGGTACAATAAAGAATATAGAATTCGCTCTATTTCTACACTATGTATGTCAGAAAGAGTAAGCGTAGAAAGCTAATATGCTATTCTACATTTAAGTGTCTACAAATCTACTTGCAGAGTGATTTGATCTCTTCTGATCAGATTACGATTTATCTTTGACGATTGTATAGATGCAACAAAATACATTTGATTTATTTTTTGGTCACTAGCATCTGACAGTAAGTCATGTGGTGCATTCCAGCCTTAAGAAGTACATCGGTCTTTTGAAACTAATATTTAAGTGGCATTATCAGAAAGTGAAGTCAGACTTGAAGAGCAAGGTTCATACACTGCAAAACGGATCATGTGACCTCATGTTGACATCACTTAGCTGAGGTGAACGTCTTTGGGAAGCTACTAGTCCTCAGAAGGGGTCTCCGACCAGGGCTGGAGTTAAATCGATGGTTCCACACAGGAGCAAGAGTCTGAGTCATTCAAATGAGAGAAATTGATTGGTTACCATTTCCATTTACATATAAATGAGTGCAGTTATCGGCGCGTCCACTTGTCTGAGTTTCCTGACAGCTCTAACTTTGTTGAACTCATTTTTTGGACGGCCTCCAGTCCAGAAGAGAAACCGTGATACGGGCACGAAAAAATAAATTAGCCAGTTATTATGCGGGAAATTACACTGAGAAACTTTGCATTCGGTTTCAAAGAGTGTGCAAATGGTTTGCTTCTTAGGTCTACAAGCGTCAGTGTTTGCACAGAAATATTGAAAGCACAATTACATAAAAGCTAAATAATTATGGAAGCTTCTGGCCAGGAATAATGTTGAAACATAATGAGAGAAAGCCTGGGTTACAACAAGCTCGTGTTTTACATGACATCATCTTTTAGATATAATAAGGTTTTCTGTCGTCTCTGAGTAATATAGGTCTAACATTTTAAGGATAATTTCATTTTTAATTTATATTTATAATAATTGTACAATATATTTGCTTTAGAATAGGTAACACTTGTTAACTATGACCTTTCCCTCAATACATTTTATATATATATATATATATATATATATATATATATATATATATATATATAAATAAGCAACTAACTAACTACATATCTGCACATCTGGTTAGTTGAGATTTTATTGTCATTCATTCTAGTAGGTGGCAAAAAATGTCTTTATGAGTCATTGATTCATTCATTCATCTGATGCGATCAAAAACAAAAGATACTAAAGTACCACTTTTACCATTCCTGCTATAGAAAGACACGTTATAAGTGGTAATATCAGTATGCCAGTATGTGATTCTGATTGGAACAAAAGTGACAGTTTTTAGTTAGCAATTCAACTGAATCATTAATGCAAGATATTCTTTTGAATCAATTCAGTGAGCAATTGAATGACTCAGTCCCTTGTTGCCACCCACTGACATAATGCAGCGCTAATGTGACATACAGTGATTTGTATAACACTAAAAGTGAACAATAAAATAACTAAAAGTATGTATATATGGCTATTTAAAAGCATTTTTACCATATACATACTACTACTAATAATAATATCAGATAGAGTTACAGTAGTGTATTAAAATGGATCAAAATGCATGCTCTTCTAGCAATTTACTTTCACAAACGTACTTCTATTTTAGTTTCTAATCTGCTAATATTCTATTTTGTTACATCCTAAAATTACAGCAGTGTACACAGAGAAAAAGGAACCGATAACTGCTGAATAATTACCGCTCTTCATAAATGATATATATATATATGCACTCAGATCAACGCGTCACGGTTCGGTCCCTCGCCGCATAGTACGAGCTATAGCCATCCGACAGCAAACACGCTTTAGCTTGCATGTATGTGATGCACATATCCAACAGACACAGAGCTGTCGGGTCTGCTGCAGTGACACATCACAGATGGTGAGGATCAGGCTGCGATGCCAGCGCAGGTCAACTACGCGACCTCAGCCTCTGCTCAGCCTGCTGGGAAGTCTGAGCCACAGAAGAGCTCCGAGATGCTAAATTAAGATGCGTTGAAAGATGCGGATCAGACCCAATGTATTCAAGCCCTCGGAGGAACGAGGAACTCCTATATGCATGCATGAAGTTTCCCGTTTTATAAATGAAAGGGTTCGCGAGAGGGAATAAAAGGCAGAGCATGAGAGAAGTCTCAGAAAGGAACCCGAGACACAAAGAAAGAGAAGCAGACAGGCGAGAAGAAATACAGACATATACAGACAGAGAGGGTATGACTTGCATGGTGATTCACGGCGAAATTCAAAAGTAACAACAAAAACTGCTGTGCAAAAAAATAGTTTTAAAAATGAAGCATGTCATTTCCGCATCAGTACTGGTGCAAAACGATGCAAAAAAATAATAAATAAATAAATAAATAAATCAAAATAATTATACCAAACAGGTTTTCAATCAGTTACAACACTATTATGTCACTTTGAAACATCATATTAAATATGTAAAATGCAAATTCATCCCCAAGTGAATATTCTAAACAAAAAAGTTGATTAAGAAATGCAATGATTATTATTATTCTTATTTTTTGTGTTACGAGTTTTATGAAATGTTACTTTTTAAAAATGCTAAATAATTTGCCTACAATTAGAGAACACGCGTAAACTTGCAACTCGCAATAGTGGAAAATACTAAAACTGACTCATGCATTATTTTTATTTTATTTCCTGACAAAGAAATTGCACGAGTCACCTCAGAAAGAGGCTGGACCTGAAACGGGAAACAAATTTTTGGACAAAGAAAGCGAAGCATTGGCACTGAACTGACCCCTTGTGGACCAGAGCTAAAGCCCTGCATTACAAGAACATTTCTGAAGGCTTCATGGCTTGAAAAAGAGTCCATGGGCTTCTTTTCCTGTCTGCGGGCTGAGCTGAAGGAGAGAAGCTCATTAGCCTGATGCTCTGGGCAAACTGAAGCTGCAGGGTGGCTTTCTGCCACAGGCAAGTTGTATTGAAAGCTCGTGTCGGCTTTGGGCCGTTCGGTATCATGGGTAATGGTTAGCCTAGAATATTGACACCATTATCCCACTGCGTTCACTCATTGATTCTCTGCATTTCTCCCTGAAGTCTGCCCTGGAGTTTGCTGAAGTAAAAAAATAAATGAAAAAAATATATATATTTTATAATTTTTTTCACTGTAATAACCCTGGGATAATTAGGTATGACAGTGGTATATACATTACATATTAAACTGCCCTGACTGCCCTGACATTGCTTTTTCCACACCAGCAAACGTCTGATCTGCTGAAGATGACTCACGCTGCTCTCCTGAATGAGTTTTTCTTTCAGTCAAAGGCACAAATTCTAGCACAAGTCTGCAAGTGTCCAATTCGACACAATTTAATTCCTAACACTCGATCAAAATGTTCTGCTGACCCGTAATCGGATATCATCACGTTTAAAAATGTCATTGCATCGCTCCATTTCCACAACCGGAGGAGGAGGTTTCTCGGACTCGCTCATCAAGGGCCAAATTGCTCTGGACATCGAGTCCCTCTGGATCTGTCAGAGGACCAGTGGCTTCATGCTGAGATTCCCAGAAAATGTCCTCTCCGTGTTCCAGTTATCATCGCCATTAAGGAGCACACTTTGTCGTCTTATCAGAGATGCGCTGGCACCCCGGGCCACAAAATGACTGGGACTCCACACGGAAAGACTGAAGAGAACCTGCTGCGAAGAGACATCTGAAGACCTTCTCTAAAGGTCTCTTTCAATCTCTCTTCCATCAGCACCTCGCTACCATCGAGAGGCTGAGAGGGCCTTGATTAGGAGACGAAATATTACAAGAGACAAGAAAGCGCTGGTCCTTATAGCTGATGTAACTCCTTAAGAGTCATGCAATTTTTCATGGTGTTAAAATATTTATCTTTATTCCAGTTTAGTGAATTTAAATGAACTAATGAAATAATTCTGCCGTCATTTCACCATCCTCATGTTGTTTCAAACCTAAATGACTTTAAAGCATGTCGGTAACTAAGCTGTTTTAATTACCTGGTCTCGTGAAAATATGCAGTTTTTCTGTACCTTACTGTACATTTTGCTACAGTTTTAAAGGGAAATGTCCACTGAGTAGTGCTAAAACACAGGTTCAATACGTGAACCCTGGCATACTACGTTATCTTATTACGTTGTATTTCGGAGGTTCAGAATTTAAATATCCATGGACTGTTGCTGAAAGTTAATGCGCATAATGTTGGAAATATGCCCTACACCAAATCCAACCCTAAACCTACCCAATAGTGAAGTCATAACATGATATTCTTTAAGTAATTGTGTGTAAATTATGCTTCATTAATAAAAGGTGTCTGAGTAGTGTTCATTTCTTTTGGAAACTGCAGTGATATGTACGATTTTTATAGTGATGGGTTTGTATTTTGTGTCTTGCTAAAAAGTGCATATATATACCAGCAAAAAATATATTATACTGAATAATTAATGCATTGATTGATAACTGATTGGAACGCAATACATTTATTAGATTTATTAAATATATAAGCAAGTATTTTGGGGCTGGTGGTTGCTAAAAATCCTCATTTCAGATGCTGGGTTTTCGAAAAGTATGAACTTCTGTTCACAAAAAAAACAAACGAAAAGCCAAAGAAGGTGACACCTTGCACGAAATGTTTCCCAAGATCAGAACATGCAGGACTTCTTCTGATAGATCAAGATCCAGCTGTATTTTGTCTTGAAGCAGATCCAGCAGGAAGGGAAGAAACACAATCCATTCCAGCAGCAGCTGCTTCAGGACGGCAAAACATCATTGATTTGGCCGGCGGGTGGAACAGGGATAGAATAAACGTGAACGTGTTAAGGCTGGGAATGGATTTTTAAATATGTATTCATTGATTTTTTGGTCTCCAAGTGTTCCGCTGTGACGCTATATTTTGCAAAACGGAGGGATATGAAAAGAAGCATAAACTAATTTGCCTTCAATCGTATTAATTAAAGAAAACATTCAAGCGTGAGTCAGCGTTTGAGCTTTTACCGTCCCCCAAACAGAGAGTAATGACAATAAAAATCAAATCAACACAGACGTTTCTTTGTTCAGGGAACGTCAGTACTCTTGGCTTTGAAGGTTAGGCGGTGACGTTTATTCATCCAGTACAAAAGTGGAGTTTTCTATTTGCAGCTTTTAAGTAATTATTGAGAATCAAACGCACGGAACCGAAAATGATATTCACCATGAAAACAGAATGCAAATGTATTTACATTTATGCATTTGGCAGATGCCGGTATCCAGCGATTTGCATTGCATTCAAGGTGTATAATTTATCAGGACATGCATTTTGCAGGATTCAAATCCGTGACCTTGGTGTTGCTGACGCTAGCAAGGCTGGGTTCACGGGTTCAGTTCCCAAGGAAAGCATGAACTGAACTAATGTGTAGCGTGCAACATGGGTTACTTACAGAATGCAATGTGGGTCACGAGTAATTGAGATCCACTACAAAAAAATAATTGCTTATATTTCTCACTCAGCATTTTAATTCACTTTTAAAAGAACACTTCACCCCACAGTGGACATTTGTTGAAAGCGTACTTGTCCTGAGATCATCCAAGATGTAGATGAGTTTGTATTTTTATCAGATTTGGAGAAATGTAGCAACGGATGCTCTGCGGTGAATGGGTGCCGTCAGATGAGATTCCAAACAGCTGATAAAAACATCGCAATAATCCACAAGTAATCCAGTCCACCAATTAATGTCTGGTGAAGTGAAAAGCTGCATGTTTAAATGATGAACAAATGTATAATTAAGTATAGAAGTACGAGTCCTTTATCCATACCAAAACATTCTCCACTGAAAATCAGGCATTGCATCAGCCACACTTTACAAGCCAAAACAGCTCTAAACAAATATGTGAGTGATTCTGAAGTGACAGAAAACAAGAGATGGACTATTTGACTGGAGAAAGAAATAGCACGGACTGTGGTATTTTAGCTTGAGGCAAATTTAATTTAAAGTTAAAACGTCTTTAATGGATTTGTTTCGTACAAATGTGCAGCTTTTGTCTTCACGAGATGTTAACTGATGGACCGGAGTGGATTATTGTTTCAGCTGTTTGGACTCTCATTCTGACGGCACCCATTCACGGCAGACCAAGCAATGGATTCTCTCAAATTACGTTGGTCTGAAAAATGCATCAGCATTAAAGGAATCCAACAAAAATAACTTATCACTTATTACTCTGTAACCTAGTTGTATGTGACTATTTTGAAGCTCTGCAAATCAGATATAAAATTCGTAAAAATTAACCGATAAGCCTTCGCTGTGTTATCACATGTCCTCTGAAGCAGATCGATGGGTTCTTCAGACATAAATATTTCTAGATTTAAAATTACAATGTAAATAAATGACCGAGTTCCGGCTTCTTGGCTGACTTCTGACGACATAGGTTGCGTCATACGTCGAGTTATAGGTCAGCCAAAGAGCCAGAACTCACATAAAACAGGCTGCCATGACAGAGAACAGTAATGGGTAATACGAGGAATGACATTTCTAAAATAAACAGCTACATAAATCGCTCATAATGCGACGCAGCATGTGTGTTACTCCCTTCACCGTCCATCTGAAACACTTGCGTACGAAATATGATTAAAACACCAACAGTGTGAATAAAAGCACAGTACACGTATTTTACTGTGATTATGGTTACTGTGCTTATTACGAGCGTAATGACATTAACAATCACGGTATTCTGTTTACTTGAGCTCCAGCTTAATCACAGAACAGCCCTGATCGCATTATACGGGGTGCATGTGCGTGTAGCCAATGATTAAAGAAATTGGATATAAGAGAATTTGTTACGGCCGTTTAAATGCGAAACCACAATCGTACATTCACCAGAACTGGATGCTAAACGAAAACAGACAACAGACACCGTACGGGCTGAGGGTGTTAGCATCAACTAAAACCATGAAATAGAATACAAAAGTGTAACCTGAAATAAAAACGAGTAAAAAATCCAATAAAAATACGAATTATTGCAATGACTTAAAACAAAACTGACACTTTTAACGCAATGATAGATTTAAACAAGAATGCATTTAAAAAAACATAGACTATATTTAAAAAACATACAAATTTAATCCATTTACAATTTTTACAAAAACTTAGTATATTAAGCACAATGGCTACTGAATTTCTATTGGTTTTCCAATCTTTAGGAATTACAGATTTTTATTTTTTTTCAAACTAAATGATGTAATAAGTTATTAATTATAGTATTGTAATCTATTTCTTAGCTATATATGCGTGTGTGTGTTTGTGTCTGTTGATTTTAGTTCCGCAAACCACAATTTCACAATATTTTCCTGACTCTCAGAACTCTCCGAAAACGGTCTCCATCACATTTCTACAACCAAGCTAACACTTTTTAAACACACGAGGCACGGTTTCATACACACATGAGCGGAGCTAATGAGATCCGCTCTGATCTGCTGGCACGAAAACAGAGCAACTCATGAAACAGCACTGCGTGGGACATCAAGGAGCTCGTGGCATTGTTTCATTTGAATGTATTTTTTTTTTTTTTCTGGCCGGTCTCACCTGATTGATGTGCTTCAGTTTATCAATGACTTGACTGATCACCGGGTCGGCCTCCTTCACTTTGACTTCTGGGTTTTCAGCCTGGGCTTTAATGCCATTGCCAACCACTCGGAGAGTGTAGCTGAAAAGAGAAAAAAAAAAAGGGTGAAGAATGAGAGACGGTTGTTCGCGGTGAGTGGGTGTCGTTTCTTTGGATTCCTTTCCAATTTCGTAGAGCAAAGGCGATTGAAGCTTTGTTGCCGGCTTGATGAGGAAGGCCTTACATGAACCGACTACATTTATCAGCACAACAAAGAGAGAGGCGTAAAGAATCCCTGAAAAACCCACGAGGGCCTGAAATGGGAGGAATAACTCAAGCCACAGTAAAAAAGCGATAGGACTCCAGGCTGAGAGACAGATTGGGGTTTATGTGGGGCAGAATGGATGTGCGCTGCGATGGGCCGCAGATAAGACGCGCCAGTGCAGAGAAAGAGCTGCTGACAAATGACATGAAATATTACAATTCTTTATGGGTGAATTCGTTTTACACCACTGGTAAAAATCAGCCCGTCCCGTTGAGACTCACCTTCAGAAGGACGGCTAAAAAGTAAAGTCTTCAAACAGTGAGAAGAAAAACATATGAATGAGTAGGAAAATGAGAAGTGGGCTTTATTTACAGGCGATAAAAAATGGCTTTATGGGACTGGGAAACTCTTCACGAATGCTTATGAGAAAGCGCCGCAGTTGAGCCTATAAAGTCAACCTTTTTAGTTGTAGTGTCAATATTACTGAGATTAAAAATCACGTAATTATAATACGGCAAGCTGAAGAATATGAAATCATAGCATTACATTTATTAGAGTTAGGAAAACAAACTATACAATAATTATTATATTGAGTATCGTCATCGCTGTTATTAAAATAAAATACAATTCTATTTGTGTGTGATACATTTAAAACTTGTAAAAAATATTTTATATGTTACATTTAATAAGTTTAATTTTTTTTTATTGTTTTATCAGTTATACAATGTGTATTGTTGTATAAAAAAAACCAAAAATGTCATTACATTTAGTCTGAGGAAAGCATAAAATAAGGCTTTATTCGCATATTTATTCAATTTCGATTTGATGGAAACCCGACAGCTCCAACAGAATCAATAACGCATAAACACACGTTCCTTGTAGTGCCGCGTGAACACTATCGTTTATGAATATGATATCAGCAGCCGATAACAGAGTGCCATGCGACGTGTTTTGTAAAAGAGTCAGGAAATGAAAACACTCATGTCACGCTGAACCTCGCCGTGTGTCTGAACGGCTGCTTTGATTCCAGCTGAAGGTGAGAGGTGTGCGTTACGGCTCGAACCCGCGGCGGCGCTCTGAGAGAGAGAGAGACCTGACTTCAGTGGAATGCTAATGTTTCCAGAAATACAGCGTTAAGTCTCGCTGTGGGTTTTCCGCGCTTACAGACACGTTTATTTAAGGGGTTCGACTTGAAACAACACAAACCAAATACCGGCTTCTCGATCCTTCCTTTGAAAAACCGCCGTCTTCGTAAAGAAATGAAAACTATTCCTCGGCCGTCGGCTTCGAATTAGCAACGGAAGGCAAAACGAGCGCAGCGGTTATGAAATATACAACCACGACATTTGAATGGAACTAAAAATATTAATAAATAATAACTCTGCAGTATTTTTCGAGTCAAATATACCTCCAAAACACTTTGGGATGATTTCCTTGATGCAGAAAATCGGAATCCGGTCTTAAAAATGTATTTTTACTGTATTAAATGTACATAATGTATGTCGCGGATTTTGCCAAATATTGATGAATTAATCAAAAGAAGGTTATCGTACACAAACGGAAACCTAAATGTCTTCCCAGCAAGCGGTCAAACGGAATATATTGCTTATTACTGCTAAAAAATATTATTATTAAAACATTATTTTTATGAATATTTACAAGAACTCACACACACACACATTAATCAATTAATTAAACATGCTTATTAAGATTTAATGAAATGGAATCCAGAAAAATTAACGGAAAACAAATTCTGGTTAAATAAATAAATACATAAATACGCTTGACTAGGCATGCTTCTGATCAAATTGATCAGGCATGGTTTTTGATGAATAACATTAAATTTAAACAGTGAAAAAAATAGGGAAAAACAGTTGCAATGAAGAGCCATTAAACAGTTTTTCAGTGCAGACTGGGTACGATATTTCTCCCTTTGATACAGTCTAACGCTTTTAAGACCCTCGTTTAACAGTGGGCTCTGTCTGACTTGATTAATACCCGATCATTAGCACACAGGTCACTCGCAAACATGCTGCTAAGCGTGCTTCAAAGCAAAGAAAATCAACCAAACAGCAGCCGCGGCCAGAGAGCGGATCATTGAAAAGCCATCTTTCACTGAGCCACGGGCCGCTCCGCAGACGCTCCACTAATATTTCATAACACGCTCACGGAGGAGTCTCGCAGGGCGTCTCGCAGCCGGGAAACACGGAGCTGCTTTTTATATAGGTGTCGACTGATAAAACCGCTAACATCCGTACATGCACGTGCCATCCGCGGCCCGTGAAAACACTTGCTTTCGCAAAAGAGAAAATAGATCAGAGATAGCATTTATCTGGTAAGGACTGACAGACAGCGTTCTGAGGTTCTTCCAGCAAACTCGCTCAATCACGACGCTCTTCAATCGCTCCTTTGGTGTGAGCGGATCCTTCGGCGCCAGACATGGATAATTTAAAGAAAGTGTTTTTATTCACGGCCTGTGAATGATGGGATGGTGTGGGTGTGCGTACATACGAGCGGGATTGTCTTTTTAAAGACATCAATCATAAAACTTTACAAATTTACACTGCAGTGGCGCACAACGGCTCATTACGCATTTTACTGCTCGACAAACCACCCACCAAACGATCCGCGTAATGAGAAATGTAACTGCGGCTGGCATAAGAGGCATATCACAATCAAAACCGTTTCATTTGCCTCAAATGAAACGCAAGCTATGAGCTCGTATGGCCAAGAAAGACATTTGGAAAACAGTAACTGCAACACATAAAAACATAGCCCTGCATTAAATAAAATAGCCATAGATCCAGTTCAAATTAATGATAAATTATATATATTTATATACATGTATTATATACATCATTTATTTAATATAACTTCATGTAAAAGGAAAATATATATATATATATATATATATATATATATATATATATATATATATATATATATATATATATATGTGTGTGTGTGTGTGTGTATATAGATAGTATATAGTATATATTTATATATATTTTAAATTTTACATGACAAATAATAATAATAATAATAATAATTAGTATTTTAATAAATAAAATGTGTAACTTTAATTTTATTTATAATATATAATACAATTTGCAATTTTACTTGAATAATAATAATAAATAATAAATTATTATTATTATTAGTAGTAGTAGTAGTAGTAGTAAGAATCATCACCATAATCATTTTTATATATATATATATATATATATATATATATATATATATATATATATATATATATATATATATATATATATATATGCTCAAAGTTGTTATTATTATTAAAATTGATTTATATATTTTTATATTTTTATATTTTATAAAATTAATACAAAATGTGTATTATTATTATTTGCCTTATAATAAAATGACATAATTAATAAAACATAAATGTATTATTAGCATTAAAAAAGATAATAATAATAATAATAATAATAATAATAATAATAATAATAATAATAATAATAATACAATTATTAAAACACAAGACGTGTTATCACATTTAGATGACAAAGAGTGTGTTGCACTGATTTGATGACGGTAGTCTGCTGCATGTCGTGCCTCAGTCATGTTAAAATCACAATGCAGTCCTCGAGTGGCTTATTGCTTTAATGGTGCACCACACATGAGGCCAGCGCTGCTGAGAGATCCACACTGAAGCTCTGTAATTGGAGAACTGTGTTAGAGTTCAATCAGAGCTGTGATTCAGGAGGTGGAGGCCGCTCCATCTGCAGCCTCTTCTCCTCTCACAGCTGTGCCACTATTAAACATGTTGGACACTCCAGATGTGCTTTCAAATATTCTTTTATACAATCGCCTCCCTCCGATACACGCCAGCGTTTGTGTGGAGCCTGAAATGAGGTCAGTCGGCGAAGCTTCGGTGTCTGGACCCTGACTCCTCTCTTTATCCACGCTGAGCTCTTCTAAACCGGGGCTGGCTGCTCCGATGTAGCTTTCACTGCCCGATAATTGGACGCAATCATTTTGTAACGTTTTTATAATTGATGCATCCATTTTATTTCATCTCAAACATCTTTCCTATGGTTCGCAGTCTTCATTTTCACCGCTGTCCTTCAGATTCACAAGCTGAATAATGATCTGTGGGGGGGATTTACTGAAATGGTGGTAGTTATAGTAATGACTCCAAGGTACAAGAGAACTGAAAGAAATGGAGGGAAATGGTTTTTCATTTGTGGAAACATAATGTCTCTGCAATACAGGAACTCAAATCATTCGCCATTTGCCTTTTTAAATCAACAGAATTTCAGTATAGAATCTGTCATTTATGGACTTTAAACGTACGATCGCTAATACTGCATATCTGAAAATCTGTTATAAAACTATAATATTTCAGAGTAAAACCAGAGAAACCTTCTGTTGAACCTTGAACTTGAAATAAAAGTTTACATTTATGAGAAACTAAACAGAAAAACAACAACAAAAAAACTAAAAACAATATCAAATTTTTACTGTACACTGCCTTTCATAAAAAAAAAACTGTCAATTTAGTACATTTTTCTCTGAATAAAAAAAAAATATATATATATATATATATATATATATATATATATATATATATATATATATTTATAAATATATTTATGAGAAACTAAACAGAAAAACAACAACAAAAAGTGAAAACAATATCTAATTTTTACTGTATACTGCCTTTTATTAAAAATTGTTTTTCTCTGAATGAAAAATAAATAAAATAAAAAATAAATAAATATATATATATATTTATTTATTTATATATATATATATATATATATATATATATATATATATTTTTTTTTTTTTTTTTTTTTTTTTTTTTTTTTTTTACTTTTTATATATATTCAGTTTTCCTGACGAACAACACAATCTACGCCATCATTTTCTGTTTTCGTTTAACTTTATTTAAATGATCTAATGTGTCTGTCTCCCCACAGCAACACCTGAAGCTGACCAGCATAAGCAAGTAGCAAATCTTACTACAGCTGAAACCAGGTCTCAACTTCCAGTTTCAACAAGCGCTACGGCAACACATGAGGACAATCTGTCCCCTGCGTAGGCCAGCAGGACCGGCGTACCCAGCAAACCACCCGCCATCTACAATCTCCGCCCGTAAGCGTTGGGAATCACATCAGACCTCTTCCTCGGGACGCGAACGCTGTGACTAGTGAGAATAAAGACGAAGGAACAATGATTCGTGCCTGTTTTGGTGTGATTGAAGAATTGAGAGAGAAATCAAGCGAATCACTCCAGCAGCTGTTTCCTCATCATCTCTCCCCGTCTGTGGCGTCTCGAGAGCCCCCCGGGTCTCCTCAGGAAATACAACCATCTAAATGTATCCGTGTTCTTGGGCGTAAATTCAACGAGACAGTGGTGTTAATTAAAAGAAATAACGGCTGAGATTGAATGCAATAGCTGTGAAAGGAAATGGGACGGGGAGTTTGGAGGACAGACGTCGCACGAATGCTGCAAAACGTATCGCCTTCGTCATGGAGCATGACTGCCACCCCGGAGCTCAACGCCAACATGCAAACAAACATGAATATGATGATTAAATACATAATTACAGCGGCTCTTTGGTGCACTGCGCTTTGCATTACAAATAATTCTTGCTTTATCTGCAGTTTTGCCTTTCTTTTTCTGTGCAAAAGATAAGATAAATATACTTGAAAAGCAATATAATAGGAATATTTATCATGCATTAAGTTCATCATGGATTAATTTCTCTTGGCCAAATAATTTTGAAGTGCAATTTAAACTAAATTGTTCCTCTCTCTCTCTCTCTCTCTCTCTCTTTTAAACTTACTTTTAATTGCATTTTATACCGAAGTTTTAATTTTAGTGCTGTCAAACTATTAATCGTTTTTTTTATTTGCATAAAATAAAATAAATGTTTTTGTTTACATAATATATGTGTGTGTGTATTCATTACGTATATATAAATACAAAAACATGCATGTGTTGTTTATATATTAAATACATTTTTATATAATATAAAATATAAGAATATGAAGATCTATAAGCATATAACTATTTTCAAAATATATACTGCATGTGTGTATTTATACACACATAATAAATATACACAGTACACCTGCATATATAAACAAAACCTTTTTTTATTTTGGATGTGATTAATCACAATGAATCGTTTTAACAGTACTGCTTATTATATTATGTGATTTTCTTTAGAAGTGTATGTATTTTGAAATAAGTTTACTTAAAAGTTAATTATTTTGGTCTTACTTTTAAGAGTAATATATTGCATTTACATGAATTTATGCCCATAACAGGAAAAACAACAAAGACAATTATATTCGCAAGCATCTCGAAATTTTTTTCTCAGGGCAAACTGTTATTGTTTTTTCTTTTAATATATTTTTTTATTATTATTACTTGTTGTGCTACTACCACTACCATTTTTATAATAATAATAATAATAATTATTATTATTATTATTATTATTATTATTATTATTTGAATTATTTTAAGTGCTTCACCAAGTTTATTTTATTAATTTATAATAATAATAAAAAAACTCCCAATATTTTATAATATATTTAAGATAAATATATATTTAATATATTTATCACAAAAGATTTAAACATTGATTTATCCGATGTCACACAATTGATCTCACTTTATTATTTTTTTGCCGTTGTTTTTCAAAGAACAAAAAAGTTAATTTTTCTGCCACACAATTAGTGCGAGGCCTGAATAAAGCCATGCAGTCGTGCATTAAACTGCATCTCCTGCGTTCCAATCAATGATCCCCCCTGAGCCATAAACGCCCATCGATCTGTGCCAGGGGCAAAGTGTGGCATTAGCCAACAGGCACGGGCATCCAGGGAAGCGAGGCTTTCCGGGCATTCTGTGCTTTTGAAAAGGTCAATATCTATTATGTAGAATTCTTACTCGGCTCTTTACTCCAGCAACTAAAGGCAGCGACTTCAACGCCGTTACCCGCTGCGAGAAACACAACACGACCGCAGACGGAGCTGAAGGGAGGATTCTGAATCCAGGCCAACGATAAAACAATAAACATCTTCCCTAACAATATTTACAATACTTACAATACTGCTTGTGTATTTATTGCATTGTTGTTGATTAGCAATCCTGGTGTTGGTGCGGGTGAGCTTATCTTTTAGTTTGTGTACGTGTTGTGTATAGCCTACGTTTTGTATGATTGTTCTGTTTTTTTGTCTTAATATTTAGTTTTATGTTTTTGAACCCCCTTGAAAAAATGAGATGTTACATATCAAGGGGCTTTCCGTTCAATAAATTCAAATACACTTGAGAACAGTGGAACAAATGCAAAAATTAAGGACTAATTATTTATTAATTGTTTTAAATGTATTAATTTTTTTTTGACTATTTCATCCAATCAGGATTTAAATTCGTGATTGTCAATTTATTTTTGATACATTTTTATAAAATGGAAAAACAAAGAAAAAAATGCTTAGTAAAAATATGCTCGAATAAATGAATAAAATACTTAGCATGCAAATATAAAAAGAATACTACTGGTATATTAAAAACACTTTATTATTAAAAATATCGTGCAATTAAATGCAAGTTTGATGTGAGGCTAATTCCACTATAATGGCGATAGCGTCCACTTCTAACTCAACAGAAACTCAACAGAAAGACAATCCTCTGAGGTCCTGTACATGCTTAGAAGTAATGCAACAGAAGTGCGTGCTTATTTTCTCGGTAACAGCATATTGCAGTTTACAAGCAGTTGATCCCCCACAAATCACTGCTTCTTAGCGTTTACTTCAGAGAATACAAAGAAACAGATATTATCTGATTTCTCTGCTGTTACTTAGCCGTTCAGCTCAGGAAAAACTCTTTTTATTGATGTCGATCTATCTGCGCTGTCTCCTTGGCCGTTTCCCAGTACAATTACACGAAGCTGAAATATAGCAGCGCAACACTGCCATCAAAAACCCCAAGCATGTAGATTAATAACCCTCTTAAGAGCTTTGACTGGGTAAAATTATAAAACATCTCCATCACGATATGAAAGCTGCTTTTTCATTACTAAGCCTAGACTTTTTAGGCTCCGACTTCTAGCCTTTATAATTTGTATTGGCCACTCTGCACCGAGGAAGAATGAATCTGCGACTTGATTAATTCGCTTTCCAAAAGGCAAAGTCAAAATCCAGAGGCCTGAAATTGAATCTTCACTAATGTAACCACATGTATGCTCGTAAATAACTTTCTGTTATCCAGAACAGCCCTACAGTACATCATGCTTTATTAAAATAGCAATATGCAGGGTCCGAAATTAAGTTAACAAGAGACACATATGAATATTTGGCGAGACAATAAACCATGTCTATGCCGTTATAAAACTGGTTAAAATCAAATTACTTTGCGGTGGTGGGTTTTTCAGTCATTCTTTCTGCAGGTTTCATTGTTATGGCAAAAGGTGGCGACAAGTACTGTGAATCATTGAGTCATTCACTCAAACGATTCACTTAAAAGCAACGACTGATTCATTCAGGAATAAATCAAGTTGATCTACAATCGATGATTCACTCACTCAACTGATTTGTTCAAAAACAGGGATGCCATAAGTGTACATGAAAATAATTTAAATAATTAATAATTCAAAAATAGTAATCAATTAATTCAGGAACACAACTATGTGAATCAATGAATCAAAATCAATGAATCGCTCACGTAATCCTCAGTCACCGAGGATTCATTCGAAAACAGTTTATGTGAGAAAATCCAAAAAAGTAATTCTCTCAAATGATTATTTCAAAAAAGCGATTGAAAATGATTACTTTCATTCAGTAACAAATCTTTCTCAAATGATTCTTTCAAAAACGCGAACAATTCAAGAACAAAGCGAGTGGATGTGAGAAAATGCTTAAATTATTTGAAAAATGATTAAAAAAAGGGTTTGTTTTAAAATAGTATTTTTTTCAGGCAACAATGAGACCTTTGTTTAAACAATTCTATAACAATGAGAGTTTTATTCTGAAATGATTCAAGTGATCGTCTGCATGACAAAAACAAGTCACTCACGCAAAATGATTCGTACAGAACACTGATTCATTCTTTCAGGAACAAATCTATATGAGACAATTCCCACAAATTACCCGTTCAAAACACAAAATAAGTATACATGAGAAAATCTGAAACATAATTTGCGTTAATTCATTCAGTAATGAATCTTTATGAGAAAATCAATGAGTCGTGATCGCTTCAGAAACACTGATCCATTCAGCAATTAATCTATATGACAAAACAATGAATCGCTAACTCTAACAATTTGTTCAAAACAGTGGTTCACGTAAACCAAAAACAAGCATATATTAAAAAATGATCAATTATTTCACTCTAATGATTGTTTTTAAATGAACGTTTCATTCAGGAACAAAACAAGGAGAAAACCAGTAAGTGCCCCGGTAACACATCTGCATTTGTTCATATTATTGTAGGTTTTTTTGTTTTTGTACCATCTTGATGATTCACTAAACCAAAGCCTTCCGAAGTACTGATCATTTCAGATACACCTGTTCATCTGCTTATTATTATACATCCAATGAATGTTGTGCTGATTCATACTCGCCAACCGCAAAAGTGAGCAGAAGTAATAACGGCACTTTCCTTAGCAAACACTAACACTACCGACACGATCCCCAAACACCAGATTCATATCAAGTTAGAGCAAGAAAATACCGCTGTTTTGTTCTGAGAAGCAAACAAACGGCTCGACACCTCCAATAACATCCATCTGACAGAAATCAATGTAAACAGAAGTGATTGTGTTTCCCTCCGCTCTCTGTCTTCCTATCTTTGTCATTTATCTTGTTTTTCTGACCCCCAATTGGCACCGTCAGAAACGCTTTCTCATTCGGCTTCCTCTAACCCTCGTTCTGTTTCTGAACAGACGCTAAATGACTCCTTGCTTTGGGGCCCGGCGGGATGTGAACTTCCCCCGATCTCTTCTCCGGCTTTCCCGACGGAAGGGGCAAACTGACGAGAAAAAAACGAGACCCTCGAGGGCGAAGGTGACTTAGAAGCGGCAATCGTCGCGATGCGGGAACGACAGACAATCAACGAGGTGCCAAAAGCGTCCCGCGGTGGAGGAACGCCTACTGTCTGAACGCGCACGAGACTCACGCTGGGAGTAATGAGCGTCTCGGCTTTCGAGGGCGAGCGGATCCCGACTGACGTCGCGTTCTAAAAGGAAGCCATCTACGGATTGAACCCAAATGAAACTGTCACGCCACAAGAGCTCTCTCCTGGAAAGCCACCGCTATCGAGCAGATGTAAGAGACGCCGCGCACTCGGACTCTATCGCCCGGCCGTTATGTGCGCGAGTCGAGCGCCATTCTCCGTTTTGATTTCACGCCCCGATCATACATCTTTCCCTGCTCCCAGAATTGCGCCGTGCGTATTGATTCCGAGTCAATTTTATAGTCCAGCGGTCTCGGGGCCTGTCTGCCGTCCATATTTATGTTTCCACATGGCATCTCGACGGAGTCATTTTCACGTGGACAATCACGGAAGAGCGCTTCCGTTACCACGGTAACACACTCGCACAAGTGCTCTTCATTAGACGCCGACAGCAGCCACCACCAGTAATCGAGTGGCTCGGCGGGAATGTACTTACTACTTACTTATGCATTGAATTTGTGACACAACAATGTTTATTCAAAACGGCAAGCTGGGAGATTTCAGGACCCGGAAAAACATCTTCATGCCATCATTAGGCACCGAGGATTATATTTGATTCTTGCCTGCCGAACGATTTTTCAAAGACGCGGCATCTGTGGTACAATGTTGATTACAACAAGAGAAACGCACACTCATCCCCGATCCTTTTTCTTTCTTTCTCACAAAAAAAAAAAAACATCAACGATGAAACACACAGCTTCAATAAATTAAATTACATTTATTTTTATGCCTGCTCTTAAAACCAAAGCACCGAGGCTGCATTTATTTGTGGAGAAATGGAGAAAAAATGCAATATTGAGAATTATCATTAGTGTTTATGTCGATATTTCTTTAACAAATGTTAACAGAGAACAGCATGCATTTGAAATAGGAATATTTCGCAACAATATAAATGTCTTTACTGCCACTTTTGATCAATTTAATGCATCCTTGCAGAAAAAGTATTCCACTCTTGCTAAAGAATCTAGCTGACCTCAAACTTTCGAGTAGTGTATTTCTGTAGCATTTATGTTACTTTCTTATCCAATTAATGTCTGAAATGCAATCAATAGAGCTAAGCATAAATTCACTTAATGATCAGCCACAATTTTGACACAAAGCTATCTGAAATATTTCTGTATGGTTCATGTAACCCACGATCTCCTTGTTGCAGACTGCATTCTTGTTTCATGTCATAAAAACAGTCTAAAATAGTTTTCTGTTTACTTCTGTATGGTCTTATTCACTCATGCGGTCGCAGATGGCCTTGGGCGCTCGTGTTCAATCTCTGATATGATTCAAGGGCTGCCTTGTCTTCATTTAAGATGCTTCAATATCATCTGAGGGTCCCTTAGCGGTGGACTGTCTCCCTGGAAGAGGACATTCAGTCTCTGACCCCTTCAGGCTTTCAGTCCTGTAGCAGCGCCACACTGTCAATGAAACTGGAATCCACAGTGAACCCAAACACTTCCTAGTCCAACTGCCATCCACGAGTTTTCCCCGAAGACCGCTGCTACCGGTGTGAGACGGTGTGAGACAGAAAATAAGGTGGAAAATGAAATTTGTTATTACTTTTCTAAGCAATCAGACTTACAATTTTGGACCGGCAGGCGATAAAACAAGCTAAGAAATCTGTTAGACTTCATTTAAGGAGAAACCTGAGCTATATATGGATTTGAGTCTTGACCATTTTGAACCATGTAGCAACCGCACAAAACACCCTAGCAACCACACAACACCCTAGTAACTGCCCACAACACCCTAGCAACTATGAGTTTTGCACTGAACGTAACCAGCTTTTTGATGTTGTGTGTGTGTGTGTGTGTGTCGCCTTAAAGTAATTATACAATTTTTATAAAATTAAATACACAATGTAAGAATAAAAATTTATTATTATTAAAAATAATATTCTTCACAACCAACTGAAATAAAATAAGCTAAAGTTGAAATAGTAAAATTACTAAACTGATTAAATACATAAAAGCTAAATAAAATATTAAAATATTAAAATAAAATCTAATTTTAAAGAGCACTATATAATAGCGTATCAATAAAAAAAACAAAAATATAACATTATTATTATAAGTTTTAATTATTTGACTTATTTTACAGATTTCGTAATAAAAGTTGCTTCAATGATAATTTCCAAAAATAAATACAATAATAATAATTTAGATATTTGTAATATCTCAATAAATTATGTATAAAACCCATCATTGGAAAGATATGTTTTAGTAACCAACTTAGAGCTGGACCAAACTAGTCTAAGCTTTACTTCGTAACCAAGAGGAATGATCAATGTAAAAAAAATAAATAAAAAAAATGCTCAGATGCAAAAGTTGATGCAATTCGTTTGTTATTCCACACCGAACATCAATACCGCACGAGGAGTTGAGACAAGACCTCTGGATCTTCGCAATTATTTCCTCTGTCTCATTGGTACGGATCATAGAGCCGTCGGTCTCTACGCATCTGCATTCAGTTTGATCCAATTTATAGAGCTGGGCTGGGAGGACAGCGCCTCAAACAAGAATCACAGTGGATTGCTCCACTCCACTTTATCTACTTCAGTTAAATTACTTCGGCATCAGATAGAACCTCGGACTCGGAGAGGAATGACAAAAACAGGGAGGAAAAATGAGCAAGAGAAAGAATGAGAAAAATGCCTGGTTTCGGGAAACAGAATGGCGTCATCCCAATTTAAGGTTATCTGATGCTCTTTCTTTGGTCCAAGCCACAAGGGAACAGATGCGGGAGCTTTTCTTCACTGTGTGTTATTCCGATGGCCACTGATTGACGTGGAACAATCAGCAGGGACACGGGATATTTTGGCAGTGATGTCTATCCGTCTTATCACAACATGCATATGGATGAGAACGTCTCTTGAGCCATTTTTTTGCTTTCAACAATGAAAGGCACATTAAATATTGAAGATAACAAAACTGAAATCCCGTGGAGTGTAACAGATTGTAGGAGTAAGATTGCAGAACTGGTACTTGCAAATTTATTCATCGGATTGTGGTAGAGTATTTTTCCTTGGCTTGAGGATTTAATGCGATATCTTAATTTTATCATGCTATTATCGTATATAATAAAAAAACTGTACTAAATGAAAAAAGAAAATCAATTAAAAAAAAAATTAATATACATGTCATCAAAAAATGCAAATGCATTATAAATAAAAAAAACAGTCAAACGATATTTTTAATATTAGTAAAAATTAATTACTACTATTAGTAAAAAAATATGACTAAAATGAATACTATTTCATGTCTAATTTATTTATTACATCTGTGTACTGGTTTCATATAAAAACAAAATGAATAAATTAATTAAAAAGAATTTAATTTCAACATCCATCAGGTTCTCTGGGACCCTGAACAAAAAAAAATCAAGTCGATTCAGTGGAAGACAAGGGTTAATCAAACTTTTCCTCACACAGGGTGCAGAAAAGGAATTAGCATTCTGGATTTGTCCACTGATACTGAATGTAATTTTCCAGTGGGCTAGTTTGAGAGAAGTCCTGAAGTTAATGAATCAAACAAGGAGTTGTTTGTGCCTTGACCGAACTCAAGGGCGACTCTGATGGTTTATAGTGGCGTACTACTCTGGAATTGAGTAGGCAGCACAGATGCTATGCACTGTATTTAAAGCCTTTATATGGATTAAAAACACTATTTTGAATCATAGTCTGCCAAAAGTGAAATAAAACTGAATTACCAATAAATTAATAATAAAAATTGTATGCATTTCAAAGATGGTTAGTGCTTGCTTTGCACATGTAACATGCACACGAGGAGGTCACATGATCAGTATTGTATATCTCTGCTATAATGTGTTTTTTTCTAAACTTTCACTGGTTATATTCAGCAATTTTAAAACCAGAGCATACTCTTTTTCCATGGGTTGCCATGTCTACTTATTATAAAGCAACACTTATTAAGCGTCTCTGAGGTTGCTGTTTGAGCTCAGCTTATAAAGCTATATACAGTTTATGGAGAATATGAAGGTTGCAATATGTAGATAAGATAACACACTTTTAAGGGTGCTAGGATGAATCAGCCATAATTTCAGTATCACCAATTAAGGTGAGTTAATATAACGTCCGTGGCCGGGCTTTGAAAATGAGTGTGGTCTGGAGCGGGGTTAAAAATTGTGTTAACCCCTTGTGCTGTGCTTGCTCTCATTGGTGTTTTTTTTTCTAATAAGATCTGGCAACGCTGCGTTTTCACAGTCAGTTCGGTTGTGCGGTTTTGTGCACAGAACAGGATTCAGCACAAAAAGGTGATTTGGCAACCGAATTTAGCTGCATGCATTGTGTATGTTAGCAGTATTCCAGCATTGTGTGCTGAACATAGACAATTTGTGTGGCCTTCTTCACAGAGGCTGTCAGAGAAAAAGTGCACAAAAAGAAGTTCTCCTCTTATCTGCTCTGCTTTGCAGTGTGTCTTGAGATCAGGGAGAGATTACTGGAAACTGCAGAGCTAGAAACAAGAAGAAAAGAGCATGACAAATGCACAGCAGATAACCAAGCTATCTATAAAACGAGATACTTCGAGGACAAACAGGTAGTTAAAATACCTCAGGGAGAAGAACAATCACCAATGAGATTCCTTTAATAACGCTTCTTTTTCATCTCGACAGCAATGAGAATGAGTTTCTGCTTTTTTTCTCCAAAAAAAAAAGTTCAGTCAACTTAAAATTTTAAGGCAACTAGCTTAAAACAACAAAATAATAACGATAATAATCCAAAACTTTAACAATCACCAGCATCTGGCTAAAAACAATTATAGACCTTAGATGCATCTTAGAAACCACTAAAACCACACGGAAGACACCCAAAACATCAGCAGTGATCTAGAAACACCCTAACAACCATTATCAAACAAGACTTTACCAATCAGCTAGCAGCAATGAATCTATCCAAAATGTCCAGCAACTGCCTAGAATATATTTTACATCTTAGCCATATCCTAGAAACCACTCAGAACAAGTTATCAACTGCCTAGCAACTGTATGAGCACTGCAGAAATTATTAACAACAACCTAACAACCATTTTAAAGACTTCAACAACCACCTAGCAACAACTAATCTAACCAAAATATCCAACAACTGCATAGAAACTATGTTGAACCTTAGCAACATCCTAGAAAGCTCTCAGAACTACCTAGCAACCAACATAAACCAACATATATCATATCTAGAAACGCCCTAACAACCATTCTGAAGACTTTATCTACTACCTAGCAACAGCTAATCTATCCAAAATATCCAGCAACTGCCTAGAAACTATTTTGCACCTTAGGAACTTCATAGAAACCTCACAGAACTACCTAGCAACCAACAGTGATTACCTAGAAATACCCTAACAACCATTCTGAAGACCTTATCTACCACTTAAAAACAAAGTAATCCATCCAAATTATCCAGCAACTTCCTAAAAACTATTTTGCACCTTAGCAACATCCTAGAAACCTTTAAAACCCCCTTTGCAACCAGCATAAACCAATAGGGATTATCTAGAAACACCCTAACAACCATTCAGAAGACCTTATCAACCACTCAGCAACAACTAATCTACCCAGCAGTTATCTAACACCTTAACAACACCCTAGCAACCAGTCAAAACCCATGCAAGCGGCAAGCCACCGTTTTAAAACACCTTTGCAACACCTAAAACTGCCTTTCAAACACACACGCTCAAGCATTTAAACTACAGGTCTAAATATCCTTCAGACTTCAAGGTTTAATAAAGTTTTCTTTTATTCTCCACTCTTTTAAAGGCTCATAAAAACCGTAAAACCTCCACAATCTTCAGCCCACCAGTAGATTCAATCCATGCACAGTTTTGTCTCTGTTTCTATTGCCTGTTTTCCCCTGTAATGTGTCAAGGCTCTGCTTTAGAAAGGCTGTATTATGCTGGCCAATAAATAAGGATTGTGGCCGTCAGTCTGCACGGCTTGGCAAACAGAAACACGTGTTTGCGCTCTTGTACCTCTTTGTGCACTGGCTCGTTTATCTTGGCTGTCAGGTAAAGGGCAACGGACGTAAAGGTGAAACTTTCTCTCTTTCTCCCAACTACTTATTAAATAAGCCTGCTGTCTTGAAGACCACACACAACTTCTTTGAAAGTGGCGTGCAGCAAGCCTAACATGCATACAGACACAAACTCTTCATGCACATTTAATCATTTCCTTTTAGATACAAGCTTGACAAATACGAGGAAACAAGCTGTTCTTGACTATGTAGGACATCTCTGGTTCATGTCTGAGATACACTGGAGAACGCTTGTCATTGGCAAGCATAGATGATAAGTCATTATTAAATTTTGAAAGCTGTCATACTTCGAACAATCAAATGCACGACAAGTAAATACAAAATGCATGATTTACAAGGGTGTTCTGGTTTCAAAACAAAATCAGCCGATAGCATCTGTGACACGCTGCTAATACTGTAAGTATATCAAATCATACAAAAAAATAGTATTTTTGATGCTAAGAACCATTCAAGACACCCTGCCACCACATAGCAACACATCACAAATGCCTTAGCAACTATTTAGCCCTCTACTTTTCTAAAACATCTACACTTACCAGAGATATTACTGCTAACTAAAACCATTAAGAGATTTTTGTTCATCAAAAAATTAAAAAAAATTTTTAAAAATAGACAAAGAAATTAAGTAAAAATTGAAATGCTGGCTGGCCAACTAACTGAAATAAATGCGAAATAAAAATAATAAAATAATTAAACCTAAATGGCATATGCAATTATTTAAAAGCTAAAACACACAAACTACGATTGTAAAATAACATTGTATTTTTTTACCATTTACTCTGCTGCAATGGCCGCTGACTGTAAGTCCATGACTTCTTTTTAAAAACTTGAGGACGAACATTTTTCACTGATAATTAGCAGCATGTCAGCTTGTGTTTCCCACGGCCCGTTCGTTTAACCTCTCATACTGCAGTACAGCTTAACATTCAAAGTTACGAAATGCCGAGTGCAGATGTCTAAATATGAGTTTCCATTGTTTACCATTCAGTGAAACTGTATAACTCGAGGCGATACTCTTATAATTGAAGACCGCATTTTAGTCTCATTCCGCAGTTAATGAAGGTTGCACAGGAAAAGCACACTGCCGTCAGAGCAATGATGTGTACATTATGATAGCCAAGGGCAGACGCTCCAAACTAGCGGTTTTATGAATTTATTCAATGTATTTTGCTTAAATGGAAAGTCCAAACAAGCAGGCCTCGAGAGGAGCTCTGGCGGATGCTGCGAGTTTAAAGGTGACGGCACTATGTTTAACGCTTGATTTAAGCCTGAGCTTTTAATTAGATGATTGCAGCGCTCGTGCGACGGGACGCGTAACACACGGTCTTACGGATGCTGCAGTTAATTACTAAGAGGTTATTCATCTTCGGTGCCCTCAGACTGTTCGAGCTCAGGGTTGAATACATAATCGCACAATTGGCTCGATGAAAAATGACGCCGCAGTGTTATTTAACGTGATGTAATGGCTGCGGGTAGGTGTCAAGACAAATGACGCTGCTGCTCCCACGCAGATCAAAAAAAAGATCCAAATTTGTGTACTTTCTTGAATCAGAGTTAAATTAACGGGCAGCGCTTCAACTGGAGTCATTCATTGATTTCCATTATGGACCTGAACCTGAATCCTGCACAGAAACGCAAGAGCAGGCCAGATTCACTAAACATTCTCATTCATAAACTACTCTTACTGTACCTACATCTTGGATACGGACAACATTTTTGTCCATTTAAGATCATTTTAATGTGGACACAACACATTCTTTACTTCAAGAAAAAAAAATGGAGTAGTTTATAAATTATTGATTCCATTGATTCATTCATTCATCCATCCATTTATCATTTTGGGGGTACGTTGTGATTCATAAAATGCAATGCTACCAGCACTTGAAAGTCAAAAAAAAGATTTACAGGCAATACAAAATTAATACTCGTGGTTCCTGGGGGCTTTATGAAGTGAAACATTCGGTCTGTGCAAGAAACTGAACATTATTTACAGCATTATTAGCAGGAAATGGAGCACTGGATCAGTTCGTTCATCGTGTGATCAGACTTTGGCTTATTTTGGTTTATTTTGAGAGATTGAAAGTGAGTTTAATTGAGTAACTCGTAGATCTTGATTTGGTCTGATCTGATGAACTGGTTCAACTAGTTCACTTAAAGAACTAGTTCACTAAAAGAACTGCTTCAAAAGAACGATCTGTGATTCGTGATTATATAATAATATAATAATAATGCTGTAAATAATGTCCAGTTTCTTGCACAGACCAATTTTTTCACTTCATAAGACCTCAATGTATTGTCAAGAGTCGCATGTATTATTTTTGCGTTCCTTGATATGCTTTTACTCTCAAAAACAACCGAATTGAACTGTATGAATTGCCTACATCTTCTTTTCTGTTGTACTGGAGATGTCCTGAGGTTGAGTAAATCAACTGCATATATATTAACATCTTCTATATAATCACAGTAAAAAAAAATAATTTAAAATCAGCTGAAGTAAAAAAAAAAACATAAAACGAGGCCTAGTGATAACTAAACATCATTCAGCTTTAAAGCGTACGTATTTAAAGTGTGTGTGGAGAGGCTTTAAGCACGCTGACGGTTACTGTACTGTTACCGCATTAAAGCTAAAACCCTCTAAAGACACGTCTAAATTCATCCTCTTAAAAAGCAGCACACGACCATCAGAAAAGAAATACGAAACGATCCAAGAAATATCACTGGTGATAGTCTGTGTCTGTGCGTTATATTAAACAATGGAATGGCTGAAGGCTCTGGATGATTGAAGTTAAACAATAATAAAACATTATTAAAAAAAAGAGAACAAACATGTCCAGTTCTTCTGAATTCCACAGCATTCCTCTACCATTGTAGAAAACACCAGCGTGATACTCGTGTATAACGTCATTGTGGTCGTCCTGCTGTGGTTTTGGGTGTAGATGAGCAGCTGATAATGTTAGGTCTCCATATTTCCTCCTCAAAAACAGCGTCATGTTTCTTTATTTTGGAGGAAGCGTGGCTGTTCATTCATGCTATCTGTGGGAATGTGGGTGTGATCCGTGGCATTCGCTCTGATGAAATGAACCCACAGTTGTGGGGTCAGAGTCTAGGGGTCACAAGGAGCTCAGTCGTATATTGAGAGCAGACTTTCTACTACTTGAGCACAAGGAGATGGTAGTGTAGAGCGGATACAGAAACACAAACTAAATCCCACACATTTTCACACAGAATCAAAAAGCGCTGTATAAAAATACTGCAACGAACGTTAATGGTTTTCAAACCGATCTCCAGAGCAACGCGAGTCCAATCAATTGATCAAAATCACTTACAAATATAGAACGGTTAGCAAATGAACATTTGAATCAAGAACTGAATCAGAACTGAAATGGACCAAAAATAAGAAATTTGCTTAGTTTGAGGTTGCTTAAAAATACAAAAGGAATTACTAAGGGCCAGAACGGAGTTATTTCTTTCACTGGCACTCGAAAGGACCTGTCCAAAACACAACAAACGCTCTTTTCCTCCACCTCGAAAAGAAAAAGCGCTTTCCCTGTGCTCTCGTTCTTTCATCAACACAGCTGCACATCGGTCAGAGCATCAGTTAATCTGGTTTTCACATCCGTGTGCGGATCGATCCCAGCTCGGATCACCTGTGGCTTCATTTGGCCTTGCGTGACAGCGTTTGAGCTCAATCAAAACCACACACACACACACACACACACACACACTCAGAGAGAGAGAGAGAGAGAGATCTAGATCAGCCGGAGCAGCAGTTCTTCATCTGGACCACTGCACTGAATTAACCCGCTTTAATAAAGGTGGACGATCTAAAACAGGGACTCTTTTCCTGAGAGCAGGACGACGCTGTAAAAACTCATTATCACATCTGTCAGCGTAGAGACCAAAACGGTGCATCTGCGACCGTTCAGTTAAGTGGTTATATATATGGTTGAAATTTCCTCATCACGACTCCATTCTTCAGTGTCACATGATTCTTCAGAAATCATCTATTTCTATTATTGACGTTGTGCTGCTTTATATTAGATCATGAAGACTTGAAGCAGTGTGCAATGGTATTATTTAAAAAAAGAAAAACTCAATATAATATAAAATCAAGTTTCTATGCTTTTCTATGCTTTTTTTTTTTTACCTGTTAAACAAAAACCTTGCGTAAACCATTTTGCTAGTGTTCGCTAGTATACGTTTTGTACTGTTCCAACCACACACACACACACACACACACACACACACACACACGCATACATATTAAACAATATACAGTAGAGACAAAATTACAAAGTACTGTAAAAATACAGTATGGTACCGTTTTGTAGTTATACAGCACTCTGTTCAATATAACGTAAAGATGCATCGCAGTACATTGCTGCAAAGCCAAAATACAGTACTTTTACTGTAAAAATAAAAACAATGTACACCGGACTGGTTGTCATAGAGCTTATTTTCTATAGTTAACACAGTATGCATGATATGCATGTAAAGGCAACAATTTATCCAAATTTGATGAAATGCAGTGTTGATTTAGACTGGGTTTAAGAAGCGTACTGGCTTTGTCCTCTCTATCCACTCTCACACCGAGGTGATGCAGTGTTTTACCGCAGTATCTACGCACCTGATTTTACCATCTGCTTTTCTGCACGCCGGCAGATGGTATTTATGTCGAATTTCACAGAATAAAACGCTCGCACCCAAATATGCAATTAATATCTGTGTTCAGCAGACTGCACGGAGGTACTGCGCATCATTAACAGTCCAATTATTGATGACCGGTGTTTTGTGCTCAGGCTTCATCAGTACGGCCCTACTGTAAGCGTTTAAGGGCAAACCCAAGCAGGCCACGGCGTCTCCGTGTCAAACTGAGATTTAATGCTCACATTCCTGGTCCGGGACAGAGACGGGACGAGGTCCCACCGTCTTTACACACGGACGTGTGAGGACTGAGAGCGGCGGAGTCACAGGTACGTGAAACGATGTCAAGCACTTGACCTTAAACACTTCCCGCCGTTTCTGGAGAAACTCTCACCTGTGAATGAATGTTTGGGAACTGTCTCTGCTGATAAAGCTTCCGAAAACGTACCTGCGCTGCCTCGCGCAACTAGTCTCCGGTTTGGTCCGATAATAACGTCTGTTTTAATGCATCGTTTGGAGATG